>NC_091350.1:25635269-25822431 GCF_038502225.1 Cherax quadricarinatus | reverse complement strand
AATTTCAATAAAACAATAAAACTTCTACTGAAAGGCAAAGATGAATTAGTCAAACAATTTACTTCCACTAATCCATCTTTACCTTACATGTATGGACTAATAAAAACACACAAACCAGGGAATCCAGTCAGACCAATTATTAGCTCCATAGCGTCAGTTTCATATAAATTATCCAAATGGCTTGTTGATATTTTGAGCCCTATTGTTGGCAAAATTTCTAACTTTAATGTTAAAAACAACATAGACTTAGTTGATAAATTAAGCTCCCTGACTGACTTAAATGATTTTAACATGGTTAGTTTTGATGTTACTTCCTTGTTTACGAAAGTTCCTGTTGATGATTTATTAAGTTTCTTATCTGAAGAACTCGTTAACTATGATTTACCATTGCCAGTTCCTACTATCATTAAACTTATTAAACATTGCATTGTTGATGCAAAATTTGTATTTAATGATAAGTTTTACACTCAGAAGTTTGGTATGGCAATGGGAAGTCCTCTTTCACCTGTTCTTAGTAACCTATACATGGAATTTTTTGAAACAAGATTGCTTAACACAATCCTCCCTAATAGAGCAAAATGGTTCAGATATGTTGATGATATTCTGTGTCTTATGCCCAAAAATGTAGATATACACCATTTCCTTGGAAAATTAAATAGCTTAGCCAATTCTATAAACTTTACTGTTGAGTTTAAAGAAAATAACTCATTGCCTTTTCTAGATGTTTTAATTATTAAGGGTAATAATGAATTCAAATTTAAAATTTACAGAAAACCTACAAATAACTGTTCCTATGTCCACTATTATTCTTCGCATAGAGATAGAGTCAAACTGTCTTTTTTGTCATCAATGTTTTTGAGAGCTTTACGAATTTGTAGTCCTGAGTTCATAGATGAGGAAATATCCAAAATTTATGAAATAGGTAATGATTTAAAATACCCAAGAAATGTAATTGATAAATCTTTTAAAGTTGCTAGAAATACTTTTTACAATCCAAAAAGGGACAACCAGCCTTATTCAACTAAAAATATGTTGGTTCTCCCTTACCATGAAAACTTGGTTGATATGCCTTCTCTTCTTAAGACTTTTAATATTAAAGTTGTATTCAAAAATCTTGATACAGTAAAAAAACTTTTGATAAAGAATTCCCCCCAAAAATGCTGATGGATGTGTCTATAAGATTCCTTGTAAAATTTGCGATAAAGTTTATTACGGTCAAACTGGTAAAAATCTCGAACTAAGATTAAAACAACATAAATATAGCATTAGAACTGGACAAGATTCCAATGCTCTATTTATTCATGAAAGAGATTTTAACCATCCAATTGATTTTCAAAAAGTTGAGAAAGTAGTATCAAGCTAGTCCATGGTCGACAGGAATATAATTGAATCTTGTTTCATAAAAAACAGTTTTGACAATAATATGAATATTTCCTTTGGTTTATATAAATTAGATCCATTTATAATTAACATAATTTGGGAAGAATTTAATAATGCACTGGACAAATAATAATTTTAAAAATTTTCTTGGGTAGAATAGTTTGTTGGTGGGTTGTGCAAAGGACCTGTCAGTTGGGCCGGCGCACGTCAGGTGTTTAACCGTTGTGGGATCTGATAGTGAGGTGTTGGCCAGACCCCTTATATACCTTCCTTGGATGCTTTACTTTCATAGTTCCTTGATAATGTGAATAGTCACGAAAGCGCTTGGAATTTCTCTATTCTTTCAGAGTGGTTGAATTGCATATATATATATATATATATATATATATATATATATATATATATATATATATATATATATATATATATATATATATATATATATATATATATATGTATATATATATATATATGTATGATATATATATATATATATATATATGTATATATATATATATATATATATATATATATATATATATATATATATATATATATATATATATATATATATATATATATATATATATATATATATATATATATGATGAGCATCTTTAGCGAACACACAGGGCCACTCCCTCCGCCTTCCCATCCCTGGTCCCCTCCCCTCATCCCAGCCTAGGACCACTGACTTCCTGACCAAGGGTGTTGCCGTTTAGTGCCCCACCAGTTACCAGCTCCGCCGCTCGCTACTCCCCCACTCTCATCCCCCATGCATCCATGCTGTCCTTCACCCGTTACCCCACAGCTGGCTCCCTCCCACCCCCACGATGTCAGCAATGTCACAAGAAGTCTTGGGTTCCTTTGAGAGAGCCATAGCCATTGTTCAAGAGGCATCTGCCAGGTGTGCCACAAGGAATGTGCACTCAATCCCTCAACTGGCAACATCCGTGCACACAATGGATGTCTAGGCACCAGGAGAGCTCCAAATGGGAACACCCAACAGCCTCTCCCAGCAGACAGAGCTGACAGCTACAGTAACTTCACCTCTATAGAGGACCTCAAATCTGCAATCAAATTAACATCCACCAGGACTCTGACACACATCCCCAAAGCTCACTCTCAAGCTGCTAGCAAATTCACTGACCTTCTGAAGAAAGTCAACGATGCTCCTTCAAACAACAGATCCTGGCACAACTTGCTGCTTTTTGGCAATGCCTGTTTGGCTGTCCCACCAAGTCACTAGCAACATATGTTATTAGGGCAATAAATGCGTTCCCTAGGGATGACAACCTCGTCCGTCTCCCCCCTAGGGCGACAAACACCCGCCGGGCAAATACCAACAACAGGACACCCGACACCTCAAAAATCAGAGCCCAAATTAGCAAAAAAATAGAAGAGGGTAATACTATTGGAGCTCTGAGGCTTATAACCAGTGAGGATACCATCGCTCCTAAGGACGTCAGTATGGCATAAGCTCTGAAATACAAACATCCACCCAGGGCTCCCAGTAACAACATTGACCTCCCTGACATTGCAGCAGGCGATGAACATCTAACCTTACAGGGTAGTGAAGTGTATAAAGCTGCTATGTCATTTCCACAGGGCTCAGCAGGAGGTTTCACCGGTTTAAGGCCTCAACACTTAAAACAAATGCTTAATCCAGCACTTGGTGATGTTTTAGAGAGGCTGCTCTCCGAACTCACCAAATTTTCCAACCTGTGCTTGGCTGGCAGTGTCCCAGAGGCCATTAAACCCCTTTTCTTTGGTGCCTCATTGTGTGCCCTCCGGAAAAATGATGGTGGAATCAGGCCATTGCAGTGGACAACTCCCTTCGGCGCCTAGTCACCAAGGCTGCAGTAAGAAGGGCGAGTCAAGAGGCTGCTGCAATGTTGAAACCATCTTAGCTCGGTTTTGGTGTTCAAGAAGGCTGTGAAGCAGCTGCCCACACAGCACTAGTATACATCGACAACATGTCCGATTAAAGAGCCTTGATCAAATTGGACTTTGCCAACGCTTTCAACTCAGTCAGAAGGGATGCTGCTCTCCAAGCAGTTTCTAGAAACTTCTCCTCTCTCTATCCCTTCATAGAATCGTGTTATAGTGTGACTTCTAAACCATTGTTTGGGGACCATGAAATTGACTCATGTGAGGAAGTCACGGAAGCACTCTCCAGCGAGCTCAATATCTGGTTCTTGGATGATGGTACCCTAGCTGACACAAAAGAATCTCTCCTAGAGGACTTCAGAAAAATTTAAGACATGGGAGAAAGCCTGGACCTATCTTCAAGCCCCACTAAGTGTGAAATAGTTTCTACCAATCAACAGATGATCCAGAATATTAGCGCTGTTTTACCAGGAGCAAGAGCCATTGATCCGGCCAATAGCACTCTCCTTGGTGCTCCTCTTGGGTTCAGTGCCATCGATCTGATCCTAGTAAGCAAGATGAAAGACACTAATGCACATGATGCCTTCTACCTACTCACCAGGTGCCTGTCAATCCCAAAACTTACTTACTTTCTGAGATGCTCCCCAGCCTTCAGGAGTCCGAAACTCAATGAATATCACTCTCTCCTTAAGACCATGCTAGAGAGTATATTGCATCTTTCTCTTGAAGATGGACAGTGGTTGCAAGCCTCACATCTGGTCAGGCTTGGGGGGCTGGGAGTATGCAGATCCTCCCAGACTGCCCTGCCAGTTTTCCTATCCTCTTCCATAGCATCAAACAAGTTAATAAGACAAATTCTTCCCGATGACCTCAGTGGCTCAGCAGGAATACAGGACCCTAACTATGCTAGTGCCATCACTGAATGGGAGACTCTTGCTGCTCCAGCACCAAACCCTAGTGCAGGACTGGCTTACAAACAGTCAAGCTGGGATGGCCCCATCGCTGAGAAGGTGCTTGCCAACATGCTCAGGGCTGCAACATCAGATAGGGAGATTGCCCATCTCCAAGCTGTGAGTGCACCTCACTCATGGGACTTCCTCCAAACATTTCCTTTATCGGTAATGGGAACGCGCCTCGACCCTAAGACAGTATTGCAAGGGCTCTGCACCTTGCTGTCCCAATTCACATGGAATATACATGCATTTGCTGTTATGTGCAAGCTGACCAGTATGGTCTACATTGTCTTAACTGTTCCAAAACCAAGGGCTGGCATGCAAGACACAATGAGGTCAACAGCATCATAAAGAGAACCTTCGCTACAGCTGGATGCCCAGCTGAGAGGGAGCCCCGATCACTAGCAGATAACAATACCCACAACCCAGCTAACCGCCTTGATGGGATCACCATCTATCCTTGGAAGAATGGCAAGCTCTTAGCATGGGACTATACCTGTGTGTCCACACTGGCTGACACCTATATACATCACAGTGTCGGGTGACAAGGAGGAGCTGCTGACCACATGGAGGAGTACAAGAGCAGCAAGTACCAGGACATAAGCCAACAGTAACAATTTGTCCCAGTGGCATCAGAGACCTTGGGATCATAGGGAAAGCATGCCATAATTTTCCTTAAAGAACTGGGTTCCAGACTCATCGACACCACTAGGGACCAGTGCTTCTACATGGCCATCCAAAGGGGAAATGCATGCTGCATACTGGGCTTGCGTCCGGCTTCAGAGGAGCAGGAGGACGTTCAAAACCTTTGATATATTGTACCGATGTACTCATGTTTGTGTTTTTTATCAAAGTATTCTATTAAAAAGTACGTACATATTATTAATTATAGGGGGTGGTAGGAGAAGTAAATATTTAAACAGCTCCGGGGAGAACCTTGAGTTTTCACTGAGGTACGTTTATTGTCTTCTCTGAGGATGAGGGTCCCCATTCCATTATATAATATATATACACACACACACACACACACATATATATATATATATATATATATATATATATATATATATATATATATATATATATATATATATATATATATATATATGCTATAGAGGTGGTACTTTATGTATATATATATATATATATATATATATATATATATATATATATATGTGTGTGTGTGTGTGTGTGTGTGTGTGTATGTGTGTGTGTGTGTCGTGCCGAATAGGCAGGACTTGCGATTTTGGCTTAAATAGCAACGCTCATCTTGCCATATAGGACAAGCGAAAATTTGAGTATGCAATAATTTCGCCAAAATCATTCTGAACATAACGAAACAAAATATATTTCATTGTGTTTGCTTAGTATTAAATTATTGTAAACAAATCTAAAATATATTTAGTTTGGTTCGGCTAAAATAAACTGTGCTTGTTAAAACAAGGTTAGGTAAGTTTTTTAAGATTCTTGTGGAGCAAAATTGTAATTTTTTTCATTAACATTAATGAAAAAAATATATCTTTAAACGTATAAGAGAAAAGTTTTGAAAGGACTTAATTTTAAATGAGTTCTTGCTAATTGACCAGTTTTACAAATTCGGCACGACATATATATATATATATATATATATATACATATCATTTACCAAACTGCGGCAGGCCAGGACTCGACCCTACGAATCTTGTACCAGCTCCAGAGACAGCACAATGCACGAATCACCTTAAAACTGCACCACCGATCCTACAAGAACCAAGCACACAGCACGTAGCTATGTGTTTGCCATGGCCCGAGGACACTCGTGGCAGTGATATCACAAGGATTTATTTCAGCCTCATCCTGTTTGAATACCCGCCTCAACAAGCAGTTTACACGTTGTGTACGAATGGTATATAATACCGACAACTTGTCAGACACTGCAACATCATGGAATCTTAATTCTGAGGACATGTACATAACCTTCATGGCTACGACAACTACTACTACAACTAACCCATCTCTTTGGGAAGGACCTACTTCCACTGGGAAATCCCGCCTACCAGTGAATATGCCCTCGTCTGCTACACCTGACGTTACTATATAAGCGCCAGGATCCTGTCTTCTGCTTCAGAATCTCCACGACTATGGTGCTCTTCGCACCTACTCCTAGGTTGAGGGACTGATTACCTCATCTTCTGTACATAGTTCTACTGTCTTCAAGTTATGTCCTAGAATTTGTATTGATAAAGCCACTGGATGGCGAAACGTCTACAATAAAGATACCCAGATGTTGCACATGTGTCTTAATCTCAAGCAGTCTACACAGCAATGAAATCACGAAACAAGTGATTTTAAATTATTTACCAAACTGCGGCAGGCAGGAATGTAAAGAGGAACTTTGCAAAACCTTTGGCTAATCTTTTTAATATATCACTACAAACTGGCATAGTGCCTGATAAGTGGAAAATGGCAAATGTAATACCTATTTATAAGGCAGGTGACAGGTCCTTGGCTTCGAACTATAAACCAATAAGCCTTACCTCCATAGTGGGAAAGTTTATGGAATCAATAATTGCCGAGGCAATTCGTAGCCATCTTGAAAGGCATAAATTAATAAATGAATCTCAACACGGCTTTACTAAGGGGCGTTCCTGTCTTACGAATTTACTAACTTTTTTATCTAAGGTGTTTGAGGAGGTAGATCATAGTAATAAATATGGTATTGTGTATATGGGCTTCAGTAAGTCTTTCGATAGAGTTCAACCTCAGAGAATTTTGAGGAAACTTAAGGCACACGGAATAGGAGGAGAAATTTTTTCCTGGGTAGAGGCATGGTTTACAAATAGGCAGGAAAGAGTTTGCATAAATGGGGAGAAACCAGAATGGGGGCACGTCACAAGCGGTGTTCCTCAGGGGTCAGTGTTGGGCCCCTTGTTGTTTACAATTTACATAAACGATATAGATGAGGGAATAAATAACAACATAAGCAAATTTGCTGATGATACCAAAATAGGCCGTCCAATTCATTCTGTTGAGGACATGAGTGCACACCAGGATGATTTGAATAGACTGATGCAGTGGTCGGAGAAGTTGCAGTTGCAGTTTAATATAGACAAATGCAAAGTGCTAAATGTTGGGCAGGATAATAACCATGCCACACATAAACTAAATAGTATAGATCTTAATAAAACTGATTGCGAAAAGGATTTAGGAGTTCTGGTTAGCAGTAATGTGAAGCGAATACAACAGTACACTGAGGTCAGTGGTCACCTGTAGTCATACCTGCCTAAGCTCTTGGGAGCTAGTGTGGGCTGTTACCAAGCATCATGGTAATCTCAGGTTCAAGGGTTGAAGAAGGAGATTCTACTTCTTCAGGAGGAAAATAGGAGGCTGAAGCTTCGCATAGATGAGTTTGGGAGCGAGTGTGAGAAGGATTTAGCTGGTAAGGAAGGAATGGTCACCAGCAGTGATAGTGGCAGCTGCTTTAAGTGGCAAGTGGTTCACAGTTCAGGAAGAAGGAAGATGAGAAGAGTTAACAGAGAAGATGTGAAGGTAGGAAATCGAGTCTCTGTTCTCAAAGACGAGTGTACTTCAGTGGTTAGTGAGGTTGAAGGTACCACTGATTCCCCTGCTAATCAAGGTAAGAATATTTTAGTAGTAGGCGATTCTCAGGTAAGATATATGGACCGTGCATTTTGTAACAGAGACAGAAAGGTCAGACAGAGAATGTGTCTTCCTGGAGCTGGTGTTGGTGATATAGTCAGCAGGATAGATAATATTATGGCAGGTAATGGGAACAAGCCCATTATCTGTCTTAGTGCTGGGGGTAATGACATTGGGAAGGGCAGGAGACAGGAACTGCTAGATAAGTACAGGTCAGCCAAAGAAATAGTTAGGTCCCAGTCATATGTAGCATCTTGCCTAGAAAGGGAGTGGGCAATGAATGGATGTCTAGGGCAATTGGTATAAATTGCTGGCTAGACAGGTACTGCAAGGAACTTGCAATCAAATTCATTGATAACTGGGATCTATTCTTTGGCAAACATGATATGTATGCAAGGGATGGGGTTCATCTCTCTGGGGATGGAGTCGTTGCATTAGCCAATTCAACTGAGAGGGTAATTGATGACTTGTCTAGGAATTTAAACTGATAGATTGTAGAGGTATGAGTGTTTGTGGGAAACAATCAGGCTGCAACATTAGGGTTAAAAACAGCAGTTATTACCGGGATACCTCAGGGATATGTTTAAAAGACAATATTCAAAATAAAGTTGCTAGTAATGGCAAATCAATTGATCAACAAACAAAGAGAGATAGTAGAGGGCAACGAGTGAATAGCTCCCTTAAGGTTTTACTATGCAAATAGTAGGAATCTAAGAAATACGATAGAAGAGCTAAGATTACTTGCAAGTGTAGGTAATATAGATATTATTGGTATAACAGAGACCTGGATCAACCTGAAAGATAGAGAAATGCATTCAGAAGGCATTTCTCAGGGTTATAAACTATTCCACACTGATAGGGTCAACAGGAAGCGGTAGTGGTGTGGCGATGACTGTCAGGGAAATTTAAATTGTTGTCTTAGACATGTTATAAGATTAGAAACATCGAACACAGAATCTGTTTGGCTACAGTTTCTCGAAAGACGTGACAAATTAATTTTGGGTGTGATTTATAGGCCCCCAAACCTTGATAGGGACGGCAGTAAGCTGATGGGACGAAATTCATAAGGCATCTAGATATGAAAATGTTGTGATAATGGGAGATTTTAACTTTAGACAAATTGATTGGAACAATATGACAGGAAATCTTGAGTCTAGTGACTTTCTTGATACGGTTTAGGATTGCTTTTTAGAACAGTTTGTGACAGAACCAACTAGAGGAAACAATCTGCTTGACTTGGTTCTTGCCAACAAAGATTCAATAATTAATAATCTTGAGGTTAATGATGAGCTTGGGGAAAGTGATCACAAATCACTTAGTTTCAATATATCATGGAATTACCCAGATAACCGCAATCAAATCTCTCTCCCAGATTTTCGCTTGGCCGACTTCATGGGACTGAAAAATTACCTGGGTGGGCTAAATTTGGATGTCTTGAATATGGGTCAGGTAGGTGGTCTTGGTTGCGAATATGACGTTTTTCAGAGCATAATTCTAACTGCCCAGACAACTTTTGTTCCGAGTAGGGAAATTAGATTTAACAAAAATGATCCCAAATCGATGAACAATAGATTAAAACATCTCACTGGTCAAAAGAGAGGCATATATAGGCGTATCAAAAGAGGGGATGGGCAGTTAAGAAATCAATATATTCAATTAAAGAGAGAAATAAAAAAAATAGAATAAGAAAAGCAAAAAGGGATTATTAGGATAAGGTCGCAAGGGATTCAAAGACTAACCCAAAAGGGTTCTTTCAGGTATACAGAAGTAAGATTAGGGACAAGATTGGCCCACTTAAGAGTAACTCTGGTCAGATCACTGACAGTGATAAGGATATATGTGAAATTCTCAATACATACTTCCTCTCAGTTTTCACCCAGGAAAATACTAGCGATATTCCTGAAATAATAGATTATGTAGAACAGGATGATAATAAACTATGCACGATTGCGGTAACTAGTGACATGGTCCTCAGACAAATAGAGAAACTTAAACCTAACAAATCCCCAGGTCCTAATGAACTGTTTGCAAGGGTGTTAAAGGAATGTAAAGAGGAACTTAGCATACCTTTGGCTAATCTTTTTAACATATCACTACAAACTGGCACAGTGCCTGATAAGTGGAAAATGGCAAATGTAATACCTATTTACAAGGCAGGTGACAGGTCCTTGGCTTCGAACTATAGACCAATAAGCCTTACCTCCATAGTGGGAAAATTTATGGAATCAATAATTGCCGAAGCAATTCGTAGCCATCTTGACAGACACAGATGGATTAATGAATCTCATCACGGTTTTACAAAGGGGCGTTCCTGTCTTACGAATTTACTAACATTTTTCACTAAGGTGTTTGAGGAGGTAGATCATGGTAATGAATATGATATTGTGTATATGGACTTCAGTAAGGCTTTCGATAGAGTTCCACACCAGAGGCTATTGAGGAAACTTAAGGCACATGGGATAGGAGGAGAAATTTTTTCCTGGGTAGAGGCATGGCTGACAAATAGACAGCAGGGAGTTTGCATAAATGGGGAGAAATCAGAATGGGGGCACGTCACAAGCGATGTTCTTCAGGGGTCATTGTTGGGCCCGTTGTTGTTCACAATTTACATAAACGACATAGATGAGGGAATAGCGACATAAGCAAATTTGCTGATGACAACCAAAATAGGCCATCCAATTCATTCTAATGAGGACACTAGAGCACTCCAGAATAATTTGAATAGACTGATGCAATGGTCGGAGAAGTGGCAGATGCAGTTTAATATTGACAAATGCAAAGTTCTAAATGTTGGATAGTTAAATAAAGATGCCACATATAAACTAAATAATGTAGTTCTTAATACTACTGATTGCGAAAAGGATTTAGGAGTTCTGGTTAGCAGTAATCTAAAACCAAGACAACAGTGCATTAGTGTTCGCAATAAAGCTAACAGAATTCTTGGCTTCATATCTAGAAGTATAAATAATAGAAGTCGTCAGGTTGTTCTTCAACTCTATATATCCTTGGTTAGGCCTCATTTAGACTATGCTGCTCAGTTCTGGTAACCTTATTACAGAATGGATATAAATGCTCTGGAAGACGTACAGAGGAGGATGACAAAGATGATCCCATGTATCAGAAATCTTCCCTATTTGGATAGACTGAGGGCTCTTAATCTGCACTCTCTCGAAAGGCGTAGAATTAGGGGGGATATGATCGAGGTGTATAAATGGAAAACAGGAATAAATAAAGGGGATGTAAATAGCGTGCTGAAAATTTCCAGCCAAGACAGGACTCGCAACAATGGTTTCAAGTTGGAAAAATTCAGATTCATGAAGGATATAGGAAAGCACTGGTTTGGTAATAGAGTTATGTATGAGTGGAACAAACTCCTGAGTACAGTTATTGAGGCTAAAACGTTGTGTAGTTTAAAAATAGGTTAGATAAATTCATGAGTGGGTGTGGGTGGGTGTGAGTTGGACCTGACTAGCTTGTGCTGCTGGGTCTGGTACAGTGCTCCATCCTTGAGTGGAGGTGACCAGACTGAGTGGGTCATTGGGCTAATCCAGGGGGCTCATTGGTCTAATACGGGGGGGACATGGAACTGCTATGCATGGGTCAGTAGGCCTGCTGCAGTGTTCCTTCTTTCTTATGTTCTTATGTTCTTAAGTGTTCGCAATAAAGCTAACAGAATTCTTGGCTTCATATCAAGAAGTATAAAAAATAGAAGTCCTCAGGTTGTTCTTCAACTCTATATATCCTTGGTTAGGCCTCATTTAGACTATGCTGCTCAGTTCTGGTTACCGTATTACAGAATGGATATAAATGCTCTGGAAAACGTACAGAGGAGGATGACAAAGATGATCCCATGTATCAGAAATCTTCCCTATGAGGATAGACTGAGGGCCCTGAATCTGCACTCTCTCGAAAGGCGTAGAATTAGGGGGGGTATGATCGTGGTGTATAAATGGAAAACAGGAATAAATAAAAGGGATGTAAACAGCGTGCTGAAATTATCCAGCCAAGACAGGACTCGCAGCAATGGTTTTAAGTTGGAAAAGTTAAGATTCAGGAAGGATATAGGAAAGCACTGGTTTAGTAATAGAGTTGTGGATGAGTGGAACAAACTCCCGAGTACCGTCATAGAATCTCAGACCTTGTGTAGTTTTAAAAATAGGTTGGATAAATACATGAGTGGGGTGGTACACAAATAACCCGCACATAAAAGAGAGAAGCTTACATAAGAACATAAGAACATAAGAACGAAGGAACACTGCAGAAGGCCTACTGGCCCATGCGAGGCAGGTCCAAGTCTCCTACCGGCTTAAGCCAATGCACCCAACCTAGTCAGGTCAGGTCACATTGACTTAAGGGAGGAACACGGCAACCGACCTGTTAGCACAAGCTATCAGGTCTAACTCACACCCACCCACATCTACTCATGTATTTATCCAACCTATTTTTAAAGCTACACAACGTTCTGGCCTCTATAACGGTACTTGGGAGTTTGTTCCACTCATCCACAACTCTATTACCAAACCAGTACTTTCCTATATCCTTCCTGAATCTGAATTTTTCCAACTTAAAACCATTGCTGCGAGTCCTGTCTAGGCTAGATATTTTCAGCACACTATTTACATCCCCTTTATTTATTCCTGTCTTCCATTTATACACCTCAATCATATCTTCCCTAATTCTACGTCTTTCTAGAGAGTGCAGTTTCAGGGCCCTTAGTCTATCCTCATAGGGAAGGTTTCTGATACATGGGATCATCTTTGTCATCCTCCTTTGTACATTTTCCAGAGAATTTATATCCATTCTGTAATACGGTGACCAAAACTGTGCAGCATAATCTAAATGAGGCCTAACCAAGGATGTATAGAGTTGAAGAACAACCTGAGGACTCCTATTATTTATGCTTCTTGATATGAAGCCAAGGATTCTATTAGCTTTATTGCGAACACTTATGCACTGTTGTCTTGGTTTCAGATTACTGCTAACCAGAACTCCTAAATCTTTTTCGCAATCCGTAATATTAAGATCTACATTATTTAGTTTATATGTGGCATGGTTATTGTCCTGTCCAACATTTAGAACTTTGCATTTGTCTATATTAAACTGCATCTGCCACTTCTCCGACCACTGCATCAGTCTATTCAAATCTTCCTGGAGTGCTCGAATGTCCTCGTCAGAATGAATTCGACGGCCTATTTTGGTGTCATCGGCAAACTTGCCGATGTCGCTCTTTATGCCCTCATCTATGTCGTTTATGTAGATTGTGAACAGCAGGGGGCCCAACACTGACCCCTGTCGAACACCGCTCGTGACGCTTCCCCACTCTGATTTCTCCCCATTTATGCAAACTCTCTGCTGCCTATTTGTCAACCATGCCTCTATCCAGGAAAAAATTTCTCCTCCTATTCCATGTGCTTTAATTTTCCTCAATAGTCTCTGATGCGGGACCCTGTCAAAAGCCTTACTGAAGTCCATATACACAATATCATATTCATTACCATGATCTACCTCCTCAAATACCTTAGTGAAAAAAGTTAATAAATTCGTAAGGCAGGAACGCCCCTTTGTAAAACCATGCTGAGATTCGTTGATTAATTTATGCTTTTCAAGATGGCTATGAACTGCCTCGGCAATTATTGATTCCATAAATTTTCCCACTATGGAGGTTAGGCTTATTGGTCTATAGTTCGAAGCTAAGGACCTGTCACCTGTTTTGAAAATAGGTATCACATTTGCCATTTTCCACTTATCTGGCACCATGCCAGTTTGTAGTGATATGTTGAAAAGATTAGCCAAAGGTGTGCTAAGCTCCTCTTTACATTCCTTTAGAACCCTTGCATACAGTTCATCAGGGCCTGGGGATTTGTTAGGTTTTAATTTATCTATTTGCCTAAGGACCATGTCACTTGTGACCCTAATAGTGCACAGTTTATTATCGTCCTGTTCTACATAATTTATCATTACTGGAATATCGCTGGTATCCTCCTGTGTAAAAACTGAGAGGAAGTATGTGTTAAAAATTCTACACATTTCCTTATCACTGTCAGTGAGCTGACCCGAGGAACTTTTGAGTGGGCCTATCTTGTCCCTGATCTTACTTCTGTATACCTGAAAGAATCCTTTTGGGTTAGTCTTCGATTCTTTTGCAACTTTAACCTCATAATCTCTTTTTGCTATTCTAATTCCCTTTTTTATTTCTCTCTTTAACTGAATATATCGATTTCTTAATTGCCCCTCTCCTCTTTTGATTTGCCTATATATGCCTCTCTTTTGACCAATCAGATATTTTAATCTATTGTTCATCCATTTAGGATCATTTTTGTTTGATCTGATTTCCCTATTTGGAACATAATTTGACTGAGCAGCTAGAACTATGCCCTGGAAAGCATCATATCGGCAACCATCACCACCTACCTGACCCTTAGTTAGGTCATTCCAGTTCAGCCCACCTAAGTAATTTTTCAGTCCTATGAAATCAGCCAAGCGAAAGTCAGGGACGGAGACTTGATTGCCATTATTAGGGGAATTCCATGATATATTAAAACTGAGTGATTTGTGATCACTCTCCCCAAGCTCATCATTAACCTCAAGATTATTAATTAGTGTTTCCCTACTGGCAAGAACCAAGTCAAGGAGGTTATTTCCCCTAGTTGGCTCTGTCACAAACTGTTTTAAAAAACAATCCTGGATCGTATCAAGAAAGTCACCCGACTCTAAATTTCCTGTCAAATTGCTCCAGTCAATCTGTCTATAGTTGAAATCTCCCATTAGCACAACATTTTCGTATGTAGATGCCTTACGAATTTCGTCCCATAGAAGTTTACTGCACTCCCTATCAAGATTTGGGGCCCTGTAAATCACACCCAAAATTAGTTTTTCTCGGCCCTCGAGAAGCTGCAACCAAACAGATTCAGTGGCTGACGCTTCTAATTTAATATCTTGTCTAACACAACAATTTAAATTGTCTCTGACATACATCGCTACTCCACCACCTTTCCTGTTGATCCTGTCAGTGTGGAATAATTTATAGCCTTGTATGTGACATTCAGAGGGCATCTCTCTATCTTTCAGATTGAGCCAGGTCTCTGTTATAGCAATAATATCTATGTTTCCTGCAATTGCAATTAATCTTAGCTCATCTATCTTATTTCTAACACTCCTGCTATTAGTATAGTAAACCTTAAGGGAGCTAGTCCCTTGCTGCCCTCTGTTGTCCCCCTTTGTTTGCTGACCTGTTCTATTGTCTTTATTTATAACTTCATGCTGAATGCCTTTTATACATTTACTGTTTCCAACCCTAGTGTTGCAACCTGCTTGTTTCCCACACACACCCATACCTCTATCTTCCATCAGTTTAAAATCATAGGCATTTCACCAATGGCCTTCTCAATCGAGTCTGCAAGTGCTACCACCCCTGACCCAGAGAGATGTACCCCATCCCTTGCATACATATCATGTTTGCCATAAAAGTTGTTCCAGTTGTCAATGAATGGGATTGCAAGTTCCTTGCAGTATCTGTCTAGCCAGCAATTTACACCAATTGCCCTAGACAACCATTCATTTCCTACTCCCCTTCTAGGCAAGATGCTTGGACCATTGACCTTTTGTTATTGTGCCTTTTTGTTATTTATGAGTGGGGTGGGTGGGTGTGAGTTGGACCTGACTAGCTTGGGCTACCAGGTCTGGTGCCGTGCTCTTTCCTAAAGTGGAAGTGACCTGAGTTGGTGGCCATTATTCTAGGCTGGGGGGTGGCATGGACCTGCTTCGCATGGGTCAGTAGGCCAGTTGCAGTGTTCCTTTTTTCTTATGTTTTTATTTTCTTAAGAGATAGTAGAGCTAGAAATTGTACATAAGTCGCATATTGTCTTCATAGTCAATAAAACTTGTGACCTACTGGGAACGCCTTAAAATACTTTATGTTGCAACGGAGAAGAGGCAGATACTTAATAATAAACATATGTCATATAAGTAAATCACTGTACCCAACCTGCATACTACTCTAACAAATACGTGAAAGTTATGGGAGAAAGTGCGGATGAAGCCTGAGGAGCAGCGTGTCTATGAATATAATTAGAGAGCATTGTGTCAACATCCGTGGTCCAAGACACTTTTATATCATACCAACAGATACCAGAAATATTGCTGGGACGAAGCTAGAAGTTTTCATAAAGAAACGCGACTGTTTCCTTTTACTAAGTGACACATTAGCTGGGTTATGATAGATTTGAGGAAAGTTAGAACGAACAGCCTGGTTGACCGCGCAGTCAACAAGAAAGTCTAGTCTAAGGCAGTGCTGTAAGGATAAAAGAGCCTTTGAGATCAATCACATGTAAACACACGTAAACAACAACACGTACCTAATTACTTACCTACTTGCTTATTTACTGGCTTGCTTTCTTATTTATTTATATACCTAAACTTTAACTGATGACCAAACTTACTTAGAGAAACGTTTACATTGATTTTGGCCTTTAAAGGTCTAAGTTGGTCTTTTATTAATGTAAAAATCTGTGAAAATATTGTGATGCAAACATGACTCACAACTTTATATATACCAAGAGGCAAACATATGTAAAGTGTCGTTTCCGTAAATGTTTCTTATAAATTCGTTCATGTGTTATAGAGTACAAGTCTGAAGTCATAATTAAGACAAAAGCGTTTTACGTTAATTAACGCACGAGGATAATTCCCACACAAAACAAGCGTCGCAATCTCGCCGCACAATTAAAAATTCCTGGTAATAGCATTACATGCTCCACCACTTTACCAGGATCTTCTTAAGTAGGTTTTATCATAAATTCCGGCATCAGTAATCTGGTACACTTGTTCCACTGCTTTGTTTTGGGTATATTGTAAAAGAAATTATCGTATATTACAGTTTCTGGAGACAGAAGCACCGAGCTTTCAGAAGATCAGCCACGAAATTGTATTTCTTCTGCTTCAGTTGAGTATTTCAAATCAGTTTACATATTTTTCCCTAATGTAAGATCGAGGAATCTGAGTGCTGCTTTCGCAGCTATGTTTTTCTCGACGACGTTCCTGTTGTAAAAGAAAGCATAGAAGTTTAGCTAGTTTAATATGTACCCCATACCCATCCTGTGGGCGGTAGTCACCCCATACCCATCCTGTGGGCGGTAGTCACCCCATACCCATCCTGTGGGCGGTAGTCACCCCATACCCATCCTGTGGGCGGTAGTCACCCCATACCCATCCTGTGGGCGGTAGTCACCCCATACCCATCTTGTGGGCGGTAGCCAAAAGATTACAAAGGTACATAATGGGTCCAGGGACTGGGTCCCAAAGTTCTGACAGCTGAACATAAGTCGTAAGTTAAAAAGGTAATGAATCATGTAAGTAAATTTACTTACTTATGTTACTTATGTTTATATATGAAAGCATAGAAGTGATGACTTTTTTTTATCATAATTTAGACAGGTAGAGCTATCGATGCTTTATTGTTAGACATCGTTAATTTTACTGGCATCAGGAAGGGCAGATCTGCTATTTATTCGGACAATACACAAATAACCCGAAATTAAGACACATGAGCGGCGTCTGGTTGTCTTTGTTGTGGACGTTTCGCCATCCAGTGGCTGGGTGGATGGCGAAACGTCTACGATGGTGATGCCCGGGTGTTGCGCATGTGTCGTGATTTCATCTTGTCGGTATTATATACCCTTCTTGTACTACTACTACTACTACCACCTCTTCCTGCCTATATATAGCCGTCCTGCTCCACCTCTGGTTCGATTCATTGGACACACAGCTCCATCGACGAACGATCTCGCCTCTCTAATTACCCCGTGTTGAGTGTGACTATCCTCAGAGTGGTGGTTACTAAACCTTCGTCTTCACCTTCAGGATTGGTGCGTCGGTGGCTGCCTACCCAAGGGCAGGAAGCCTCCCTCTGCACTCCCGTTGCTATCTGTAGCCTCCACGCTCCAGACTGTACGTGTAGTCTACACGCTATACAGCCAGTGTTGCCTCTCCTCGCCGTTGTCTGAAGTCTCCACGCCTCAGCCTATAAGTGAAGTCTGCTCGCCATTCAGCTAGTGTTGGCTCTCCTCATCGCTCACAGCCAGAGTTGCTCTCTTCACCGAGTGGTGGTTACTGGACCTTCTTCTTCACCATCAAGATTGGTGCGTCGGTGGCTGCCTACCCAAGGGCAGGAAGCTTCCCTCTGCACTCCTGTTGCTGTCTGAAGTCTCCACGCCTCAGCCTGTACGTGTGGTCTGCACGCCTTACAGCCAGTTCAGGGCATACAGTGCTCCAAGCTACAGCTCACCTCCTCAGTGTCCTGTGCCTCCAGAGACGGACTCCACAAGAAACTTTAAAGTTATAACCAGGCAAGTACGTGTGTCTACTTCACACGTACTTGCCTAGCCAATTTTTCTCACAGGATTGGCCCCCACATCTAATTTACGATGCCTGCAATGCCTTCCACCTCCTTTCCCCTTACCACTCCTCTACTGCCAACACCTGCCTCTACTCTGTCTACTCCTACTTCTAAGGCCTACCCTGCCCCCACCTCTTCCAAGTCCAATTCTTTCTCGCTTAACCTCAAATACTCTAAATCTGATCATGCCACTATCTGTCCTGGAAATTTACTGTACCAGATCACTGGTACTCTGGATTCAAACTACTTGACAGACATTCTTACGAAACGTACACCTCAACCGAGACCAGACAAAAACTTCTCAATGCAGGCTTCACTATTATTTGGACTCCTGAGCACCGCGCCAAATGCACAGTGATAGCAAAACACGTAGACTATTCTCTCCTGACTGCCTATGACACAGACAAAGAAGACTTAATCAAGGACATTAGTACTAAGAACAAAGTCTCTGTTGACGATATTTATAGACCTGAAAACTCTACCATCCTCAAAATACGCTGTTCAACTCCTTCTGACGCCTCTACACTCTTCAATCAAGGAATCCTTGCTAAGACCATCCGCATTCCTCCAAACTCTCTCTTCACTCCAAACTTTCACCCCATCACACAATGTCTGAAATGCTACAAATTCGGCCACGACAAAATCTCATGCACTTCCACACAAACCTGCTCCAGATGTTCAGCAACTGGCCACTTCTGGAACACTTGCAACATCCCCCTAAAATGTTCTAACTGCGGTGGGTCACACACTGCAGTTGCAAATTCCTGCCCTACTAGAAAAGACATTCTCTCCACCCTCAGAGAAAGCCAACCTCCCTCCCTCCACAACCCCTTCCCTGCACCTCCCCCTACTACAATACCTTCCACCCCTACCCCCAATGCCTGGGTTACCCCACGCACTTGGTCTACCCCTCCTACTCTACACACTTCAAACACCAACACACAGACTACAATCACCTCTCCTTCTACACCTACACCCACACTAGACTACAAAACTAACTGCCAACTCGCCACTGCTGCCCACTCTGCGATGGTAATTTCTCAAGCCTACCAATCAGACTACTCACATGTCCTTAACCTAATCTTGTCCGCTAACAATCTTCCCTCTTTAATTATCCCTCCTTCCTGCTTCTCCTCTAAGCCCCCTACAACCTCTACCTCCTCCCTCTCTCCCACCCTCCCACTTCCTACACCCACAAGCTCTCCTCCCGCCCTACCCCTCGACAGTGAGAAGCGATCAAGCGACTTAGCTCGAGTGGTGACGTGTGCTTACCTAACACATCGACGATCTCGCCTCTCTCGAAATTACTCCGTGTTGAGTAGTGCTTTGAGTAGTGCTTGCTGGACCTTCGTCTTCCTCTCCACCATCAGGATTGGTGCGTCGGTGGTTGCCGACCGAAGGGCAGGAAGCCTCTTGCTGCCTGAATTCTCTTCGCCTGTTGACTGCACGCCATACAGCCAGTCTCGCCACCACTCAGGATATACAGTGCTCCATCAAGCTACAGTTCACCTCCTCAGTGTCCTGCGAAAGGCAAGTACGTGTGTCTACTTACACGTACTTGCCTAGCTGAGTACTCTCACTTTTTGGCCGATTGTCACCTCCAATTACATCTTTTCGTAATTAGACGATGCCTTCGTTGCCTTCCACCTCCCACCCCCCTTCCACTCTCCCCCAACCTCCCACACCTGCCTCTGCTTCTACTAAATCCAATTCCTTCTCGCTAAACCTCAAATTTTCTAATCCTGATGCCACTATCTGTCCGGAAAATTTATTATATCAGATCACTGGTGCACCTCAACTTAAAGTCTTCAAAACCAACTCAGGCTTCAAACTCCTTCTTGACAAACATTCCTACGAAGCGTACACCTCAAGCGATACCAGACAAAAACTTCTCAACGCAGGCTTCACCATTATTTGGACTCCTGAGCACCGTGCCAAAAGCACAGTCATTGCTAAACACGTAGACTACTCTCTCCTGACAGCCTATGACACAGACAAAGAAGACTTAATAAAAGATATCAGTACTTAGAACAAAGTCTCTGTTGACGATATTTACAGACCAGAAAACTCTACCATTCTCAAAATACGCTGTTCTACTCCTGCTGACGCCTCTACACTCTTCAGTCAAGGAATCTTTGCCAAGACCATCCGCATTCCTCCAAACGCTCTCTTCACTCCGAACTTCCACCCAATCACACAATGTCTTAAATGCTACAAATTCGGCCACGACAAAAACACATGCACATCTACACAAGTCTGCTCCAGATGTTCAGCAACTGGCCACTTCTGGAATACTTGCAACCTCCCCCTTAAATGTTCTAACTGCGGCGGGTCACACACTGCAGTTGCAAATTCCTGCCCTTCTAGAAAGCACATTCTCTCCTCCCTCAGAGCAAACCAACCTCCCTCCCTACCCAACCCCTTCCCTGCTCCTCCCTCCCCTTCCTTACCTCCCTCCCCTTCCACACCTCCCTCCCCTACCCCCAATGCCTGGGCCTCCCCACGCACTTGGTCTACCTCTTCTACTCTACACACATCAAACACCAACACACAGACTACAAGCACTTCTCCTTCTACACCCACACTAGACTACAAAACTAACTGTCAACTTGCCACTGCTGCTCACTCTGCGATGGTAATCTCACAAGCTTACCAATCAGACTACTCACATGTCCTTAACCTAATCTTGTCTGCTAACAATCTTCCCTCTTTAATTATCCCTCCTTCCTGCTTCTCTTCCAAGCCTCCTACAACCTCTCCCTCCTTCCTCTCTCCCACCCCCCCACTTCCTACTCCCGCCAGCTCTCCTCCTCCACTACCTCTCTTCACTACTTCTACACCTCCCACCAACACCCCTACTGCTACTGCTACGACCACCCCTCCCCCCACTTCCTTACCCACTTCATCCCCTTCCAAAGCTTCCACTTCCTCACAGCTTACCAAAACTTCCACTTCCTCTGCATCCACCTTCGCCCACTCCACCACAACCAAAACCTCATCCAGGTCCAACTCCACCTCCTCCAGACAAAATCCACTCAAACCTAAACCTACCCCAACTTCTAACGGACAGACCAAAGAACATAAAAACAGATCCATCTCTTCCTCCCCCTCCAGGAAACGGGTCCGTAGCACCTACAAACACACATCCACTGATGGCACCACTATCACGGGCTTTAATCCAAACTCCTCCCCCGACATTAACTTTGCTAAGACGAAACCATTAAATCACGCTTAAGGCGATTCAGTTCAACGTACGTTCTTACTTTACAATTAGACACCTACTGGCCGAGCTCCTTGAAGCAGAGAGACCAGATATTGTTTTGCTAAACAGTACCTGCCTCAAAGCCCCTCAATGTATCCGCCATTATGGTTATACTGCACTACAGTCCCCCTATGATCCCCACGATGGGGTTGCCATCCTTGTCAATTCCAACATAAAACATGAATTTCTCCCAATCCCTTTTATTCACCAACACTGTCTTGCGGTCAGAATACACACCCACCTTGGCCCCTTCATCTTTTTCACCACCTATGCTCGCCCTAACACTACTCTCAACATACACGACCTCTCCTTAGTCTTCAACTACACCAACACACCAACTTACCTACTAGCTGACATGAATGCCAAACACACTGCCTTTCATCACACCAGTAACAACCAACTTGGTCACCAATTACTCAACTTCACAAACCATAAACACCTAATTCATCTTGGCCCAGACTTCAATACCTTCTTCAACCACACGGGCCAAGGCAAACCAGACATCATCCTGGCAAACCGAGCCAGCTCTCTATTTCAACATTACATCTCACCTGGCCCTATTACAGGCTCTGATCACATCCCAGTCATCTTACACATCTCCTCCAACCCTATCCTCATTCCAACCACACCTTCATTCTCCTACAAGAACGCTGACTGGGATGCTTTCAAACAACACATAGACAATATTAACCTCACCTATGACTACAACAACAAACCTATCTCTGACATCGATACTCAACTTGATCTCATCCAGGACACCATTACACAAGCAGCCAACATCGCAATACCAAAGAAAACTCACACCATTCGTTATTCCTTCAAACCGTCACTCAGAACAAGAAGACTAATTATCTGCTACCACAACCGCTTCCTCTACAACACACATAGATTTAATCAAGTCCGATTAGATCTCACTTACCTTAGAAACAACATTTTACACAGCCTAGACCAAGACCACAACAATCACTGGTCACGACTAATACAACAAGCGGACAGGCAGCGTGTTAAAAACACTAAAGCCTTCTGGTACTTTATCAAAAAAATCAGAGGCACTACTCCCACCAACAAATTCAAACACATCACCCACAACAACACACACATCTCAGACCCACAGGCTGCTACCAACATCTTCAAACACATCTGGGAGAACATCTTCCACGCTCACCCACCTCACCCTAACGTTATTCAACACATTCAGAACATAGAACACTGGAACACTGCACACACACAAGAAACAACACCAGACAGCCACATACATCTAGACACTCTTACCTCCTCCCAAGAACTCGACACTCCTTTCACCAACACAGACATTAAAACTCTCCTCAGACACCTTCCTCCAAAGGCTCCTGGTGCCTCTGGCCTAAACCATATTATCCTGAAACACCTTCCTGACTCTATCATTACTGCCTACACAAACCGACTCAATGCCTCCCTTGCCTCTGGATACTTCCCTTCCCTCTTCAAAGCTGCTACTGCTATACTCCTTCCTAAACCCAATAAAGACCACTCTGACCCTAGAAACTATCGCCCTATCAGCCTCCTCGAAACTTTAGGAAAACTCTTTGAAAAACTCATTAATCATCGCCTTCGTAGATACCTGGAACATAATTCTCTACTTTCAGATGGCCAGTTTGGCTTCAGAACACACAGATCCACACAGGATGCCATTAACATCATTCTCAACTACATCCACATAAACACAAAACAAAGAAACAGGACAGCCCTGGTTGCAAAAGACGTTGAAAAAGCTTTTGACACTGTGTGGCACGAGGGGCTCAAGTACAAACTCTGCACTAACTTCAACCTGCCTCTCAATACTCGTAAACTCCTCTGCAACTTCCTAGACGGCCGTACCATGAGAATCAAATTCCAAGGCTGTTACTCTGACTACTTCACACTAAATGCTGGAGTACCCCAGGGATCTGTCCTTTCCCCTACCCTCTACATTTTATACACTAACGACATTCCAACACCTATATACCACAACTCCATCACACTAGCCTATGCAGACGACATTACACAACTTATCACTCATGCCAATATAGATACACTCACACACAAAACACAAAATGAGGTTGACAGGATAGCCATCTGGGAACAAAAATGGAGGATCAAAACCAATGCAGCAAAATCCAGCATTACGTATTTTAACTACAGGAAACGTGATCCTCCATTACCTGTCGAACTCAGAACAGCTGACACCCGCACTTACTTCCCTATCACACAATCTGTCACTGTCCTTGGCGTTAATCTTGACTACCTTCTTCGTTTACACGGACACATTCACTCAAGGCATGCAATAGCTAGTAAGGCCCTTGCGGGCCTCTACAAGCTGAAACATGCCTCTCAACGCACCAAACTACACCTCTACAAATCCCTAATACGTCCTCTGATAACTTACTCTCCTCTAGCCCTCTCTCTTGCAGCAAAAACAAACTTACTTAAACTGCAGCGTGTCCAGAACAAGGCGCTGCGCTGGGTGCTTGATGTCAGATGGGAGGACTTCGCCACAAGCGAGTCTCTCCATGCCCAGTTAGACGTCCCTGCGCTGAATCTGTACTGGAAGAGGCTCAGTGACAGACAGATAGACAAACTTGAGACACGACATGACTACTGGACCTCTCTCCTTGACGAAGACATTCGCAGACCCACAAACCAACACAACCTTTTCTACTCCTTGCATGATCCTGCTCCTAACCCTACTTACAAATAACCTTGGATCCGCTGACAGGTACCTTCTAAGACAGGTACCATTCTCTGACCCACGTTCGCCTTAGCTTTTTTGGGTTAAGATATGACTCAGTTCTGCACTCCTCTCTAGCTCTAAAGGTCGCAAGTCCCTTACTCCCAGCTCACCCCACCGGAGTCCCAACAGAAGAACCGGAATTTCTCTTTTCAATATCTGTCCCACGATCGCCTTTGCTGCTGGGTTAAGCCCTGGCTCCATTTCTACGACTAAGAACACTCCTCTCCAGCACTATTCTTCGTCTGTCCCGTCTTCCCCGCTCATCCCATTTGGGATCTTACCTGAACTTTCGTTCGTTCGTTTTATTCAGCTAGTGTTGGCTCTCCTCATCGCTCACAGCCAGAGTTGCTCTCTTCACCGAGTGGTGGTTACTGGACCTTCGTCTTCACCATCAAGATTGGTGCGTCGGTGGCTGCCTACCCAAGGGCAGGAAGCTTCCCTCTGCACTCCTGTTGCTGTCTGAAGTCTCCACGCCTCAGCCTGTACGTGTGGTTTGCACGCCTTACAGCCAGTTCAGGGCATACAGTGCTCCAAGCTACAGCTCACCTCCTCAGTGTCCTATGCCTCCAGAGACGGACTCCACAAGAAACTTTAAAGTTATAACCAGGCAAGTACGTGTGTCTACTTCACACGTACTTGCCTACCCAATTTTTCTCACAGGATTGGCCCCCACATCTAATTTACGATGCCTGCAATGCCTTCCACCTCCTTTCCCCTTACCACTCCTCTACTGCCAACACCTGCCTCTACTCTGTCTACTCCTACTTCTAAGGCCTACCCTGCCCCCACCTCTTCCAAGTCCAATTCTTTCTCGCTTAACCTCAAATACTCTAAATCTGATCATGCCACTATCTGTCCTGGAAATTTACTGTACCAGATCACTGGTACTCTGGATTCAAACTACTTGACAGACATTCTTACGAAACGTACACCTCAACCGAGACCAGACAAAAACTTCTCAATGCAGGCTTCACTATTATTTGGACTCCTGAGCACCGCGCCAAATGCACAGTGATCGCAAAACACGTAGACTATTCTCTCCTGACTGCCTATGACACAGACAAAGAAGACTTAATCAAAGACATTAGTACTAAGAACAAAGTCTCTGTTGACGATATTTATAGACCTGAAAACTCTACCATCCTCAAAATACGCTGTTCAACTCCTTCTGAAGCCTCTACACTCTTCTATCAAGGAATCCTTGCTAAGACCATCCGCATTCCTCCAAACTCTCTCTTCACTCCAAACTTTCACCCCATCACACAATGTCTGAAATGCTACAAATTCGGCCACGACAAAATCTCATGCACTTCCACACAAACCTGCTCCAGATGTTCAGCAACTGGCCACTTCTGGAACACTTGCAACATCCCCCTAAAATGTTCTAACTGCGGTGGGTCACACACTGCAGTTGCAAATTCCTGCCCTACTAGAAAAGACATTCTCTCCACCCTCAGAGAAAGCCAACCTCCCTCCCTCCCCAACCACTTCCCTGCACCTCCCCCTACTACAATACCTTCCACCCCACGCACTTGGTCTACCCCTCCTACTCTACACACTTCAAACACCAACACACAGACTACAATCACCTCTCCTTCTACACTTACACCCACACTAGACTACAAAACTAACTGCCAACTCGCCACTGCTGCCCACTCTGCGATGGTAATCTCTCAAGCCTACCAATCAGACTACTCACATGTCCTTAACCTAATCTTGTCCGCTAACAATCTTCCCTCTTTAATTATCCCTCCTTCCTGCTTCTCCTCTAAGCCCCCTACAGCCTCTACCTCCTCCCTCTCTCCCACCCTCCCACTTCCTACACCCACAAGCTCTCCTCCTGCCCTACCCCTCTTCACTACTTCCACCCCTCCCACCAACACCCCTACTGCTGCTGCTACGACCACCCCTCCCCCGACCTCCTTACCCACTTCCTCATCCCCAACCAAAGCTTCTGCTTCCTTACCCAGCACCATAGCTTCCACTTCCTCACCCCCTACCAAAGCTTCCACTTCCTCTGCATCTACCTTCGCCCACTCCTCCACCACAACCAAAACTTCATCCAGGTCCAACTCCATCTCCTCCAGACAAAATCCACTCAAACCCAAACCTGCCCCAACTTCTGACAGACATACAAAAGAACATAAAAACAGATCCATCTCTTCCTCCCCCTCCAGGAAACGGGTCCGTAACACCTACAAACTCGCATCCACTGATGGCTCAACTTCACTAACCATAAACACCTAATTCATCTCGGCCCAGACTTCAATAACTTCTTCAACCACACGGGCCAAGGCAAACCAGACATCATTCTGGGAAACCGAGCCAGTTCTCTATTTCAACACTACATCTCACCTGGCCCTATTACAGGCTCTGATCACATCCCAGTCATCTTGCACATCTCCTCCAACCCTATCCTCATTCCAACCACACCTTCCTTCTCCTACAAGAACGCTGACTGGGAGGCTTTCAAACAACACATAGACAATATTAACCTCACCTATGACTATAACAACAAACCTATCTCTGACATCGATACTCAATTTGATCTCATCCAGGACACCATTACACAAGCAGCCAACAATGCAATACCAAAGAAAACTCACACCACTCGTTATTCCTTCAAACCGTCACTCAGAACAAGAAGACTAATTATCTGCTACCACAACCGCTTCCTCTACAACACACACAGATTTAATCAAGTTCGATTAGATCTCACTTACCTTAAAAACAACATTCTACACAGTCTAGACCAAGACCATAACAATCACTGGTCACAACTCATACAACAAGCTGACAAACAGCGTATTAAAAACACTAAACCTTCTGGAACTTTATCAAAAAAATAAGAGGCACTACTCCCACCAAGAAATTCAAACACATCACCCACAACGACACACACATCTCAGACCCGCAGGCTGCTACCAACATCTTCAAACACATCTGGGAGAACATCTTCCACCCTCACCGACCTCACCCTAACGTTATTCAACACATTCAGAACATAGAACATTGGAACACTGCACACACACAAGATACAACACCAGATAGCCACATTCATCTAGACTCTCTTACCTCCTTCCAAGAACTCGACACTCCTTTCACCAACACAGACATTAAAACTCTCCTCAGACACCTTCCTCCCAAGGCTCCTGGCGCCTCTGGCCTAAACCATATTATCCTAAAACACCTTCCTGACTCTATCATTACTGCCTACACAAGCCTCCTCAATGCCTCCCTTGCCTCTGGATACTTCTCTTTCCTCTTCAAAGCTGCTATTGCTATCCTTCTTCCTAAACCCAAAAAAGACCACTCTGATCCTAGAAACTATCGCCCTATCAGCCTCCTCAAAACTTTAGGTAAACTTTGAAAAACTCATCAACCATCGCCTTCGCAGATACCTGGAACACAACTCTCTACTTTCTGATGGTCAGTTTGGCTTCAGAACACACAGATCCACACAAGATGCCATTAACATCATTCTCAACTACATCCACATAAACACAGAACAAAGAAACAGGACAGCCCTGGTTGCAAAAGACGTTGAAAAAGCTTTTGACACTGTCTGGCACCAAGGGCTCAAGTACAAACTCTGCACTAACTTTAACCTGCCTCTCACTACTCGTAAACTCCTCTGCAACTTCCTAGACGGCCGTACAATGAGAATCAAATTCCAAGGCAGTTACTCTGACTACTTCACACTAAATGCTGGAGTACCCCAGGGATCTGTCCTCTCCCCTACCCTCTACATTTTATACACTAACGACATTCCAACACCTGTATACCAAAACTCCATCACACTAGCCTATGCAGACGACATTACACAACTTATCACTCATGCCAATGTAATACACTCACACACAAAACACAAAATGAGGTCGACAGGATAGCCATTTGGGAACAAAAATTGAGGATCAAAACCAATGCAGCTAAATCCAGCATTAAATATTTTAACTACAGAAAACGTGATCCCCCATTACCTGTCGAGCTCAGAACAGCTGGCACCCGCACTTACATCCCCATGACACAATCTGTCACTGTCCTTGGCGTTAATCTTGACTACCTTCTACGCTTACACGGACACATTCACTCAAGGCATGCAATAGCTAGTAAGGCCCTTGCGGGCCTCTACAAGCTGAAACATGCCTCCCAACGCACTAAATTACACCTCTACAAATCCCTTATACGTCCTCTGATAACTTACTCTCCTCTAGCTCTCTCTCTTGCAGCAAAAACAAATTTACTTAAACTGCAGCATGTCCAGAACAAGGCGCTGCGCTGAGTGCTTGATGTCAGATGGGAGGACTTCGCCACATGCGAGTCTCTACATGCCCAATTAGACATCCCTGCGCTGAATTTGTACTGGAAGACGCTCAGTGACAGACAGATAGACAAACTCGTGACACGACATGACTACTGGACCTCTCTCTTTGACGAAGACATTCGCAGACCCACAAACCAACACAACCTTTTCTACTCCTTGCATGATCCTGCTCCTAACCCTATTTACAAATAATCTTGGATTCTCCGTGAGGTACCTTCTATGACAGGTACCATTCTCTGATCCACGTTCGCCTTACCCTTTGGGTTAAGACATGGCTCAGTTCTACACTCCTCTCTAGCTCTAAACGTCGCATGTCCCTTCCTTCCCGCTCACCCCACCGGAGTTCCAACAGAAGAGCCTGAATTTCTCTTCTCAATATCTGTCCCACGATCGCCTCGCTGCTGGGTTAAGCCCTGGCTCTATTTCTACGACTAAGAACACTCCTCTCCAGCACTGTTCTTCGTCTGTCCCGTCTTCCCCGCTCATCCCATTTGGGATCTTACCTGAACTTTCGTTCGTTCGTTCGTACCTCTGGTTAGTGTGACTTTGTAAATGGTCCAAGTCGGACCGAAACGTCGTCGTAAGCTTCTCTCTTTTATGTGCGGGTTATTTGTGTATCGTTCCAGTCACGGTATTGTGCCTTTTTTTGTTATTTATAGACGGACAAATCTGTCGTTCCTAATATTATGACTATCAACGCTTTGGTTAATGTCATCTAGACAAGCAGAATTGTTACTTGGCTGTAGAGAGGTGTTAATATATATGGACTGTCACTTCGGCCGTTACTATCATCTTGTTGTAGAGTGGTGTGAGTTCTGTTATCTGGACGTATGGATATATGGATGTTATTGTGTATCTGGGTGTACGGTGCTGTTATAGCTGTATCCCAGAGTTGCAGCGCTGTTGTTCCTGTCATCACCATGAGATGCGTTGAAATTAATAAATTCTGAAGGTACAAACACATCTGTGATTGATGTCATATGAAGGCAATGATCTGTTATTGCTGTCATCTTGATGTATAAACATGCAAAAAATTATCTATATGTTCAGAGATTGCGTGTGTGTATTTTGGATGAGGAGACAATACATTTCGCTCATTTTGAGGGAAACGGATGTCATCCGGATCGAAACAACTCTCATAATAATTGAAATAGTTGTAATCATAATGGACAAAACTGTTATCTAATATCTGGATGGACAGAGCTGCAATCTGGATAGACAGAGGTGTCATCTGTTTGTACATATATATACCGATTTTGTTTTCTACACTTGCGCATATATTGCTCTGATTTTCTGGTTGGATGGAGCTGTCGTTGCTATTATTCGGAAAGCCAAACCTGTTTTCTGAAGTTACCTGACTAGTTAGAGTTCACGTTTCTCTCATCCGTCGTTTCTAACATCTGATACTCAAAGCTGTTATTGCTGTTTTCTAGATGGGAACACCTGTTGACGATACATGTGTCGATAACGTCATTTATTAAACACAGGTTTCATGCCTTAATCGACTAAAACTCAGTTGTTGTTAGTTTACGTGTGTTTACATGTGATCGATCTCTAAGGCTCTTTTATCCTTGCAGCATGGCTAGACTTTCTTGAGTTGACTGCACGGTCAACCAGGCTGTTTCTGATAACTGTCCTTATATCCGTCATAACCCAGCTGATGTGTCAGTTTGTAAAAGTTACACATCATGGAACCTACATCTAGTGGAATTATTTTTTAAACTCCTGATAAACTCAGAACAAGTCTGAACTTGTCTTTAAGGAAAACACACCAGCAAGGAGAGTTAATGTTGGTCAGATGACGAATTCTCAAGGTATCGAATGGAAACTTTTCACCAATTTCATGGTCTACATCTGTACGAATCTTTAATATAAGATACACAAGCAGTGAGGTAATCAAAACAAGTGTCAATAAATTGTCTCGCACGAAAATGTAATCTAAAGTTGCTATATTATCAAAATATGGACAAATTTAACAACCAATTACAAATTAACCATACCACGGGCGGGATAGAACCCGCGGTCAGAGAGTCTCAAAACTCCAGACCGTCGTGTTAGCCACTGGACCAGCTAGCCACAATAAGATTCGTCCAACTTGGTATATTTCTACACCATAGGAAGGTTAGCACAGGCACCTCTGTGACCACAAATGCAAGTTTTTACAGACGAATCTCATTTGCATTTGTGGTCACAGAGGTGCCTATGCTAACCTTCCTATGGTGTAGAAATATACCTAGTTGGACGAATCTTATTGTGGCTAGGTGGTCTAGTGGCTAACGCGACGGTCTGGAGTTTTGAGACTCTCTGACCGCGGGTTCTATCCCCACCCGTGGTATGGTTTGTTTGCAATCGTGTCATTACGATTTTGTGAGTCACCAATACAAATATTTTTAAAGTTTCACGCGCATCAAACATTTGTAGGTAAAATAATGAGGTAATTTAGAGTTATTACACAGAAACAAATAAAAATCATATTTAAATTATATGACGTGCAAAATGGCCCTGATTAAGTCCATAATAATCACAACTTACATAGATAGGATAGAAAAAATCGTAAATAATTAAAAGGCCATTAGTAAAGGCGTTCTTAAGCTATCACAATGCATCATTTTCCTTAATAAATATTGCAAATTTGAAATTCCTCAGTATATGAAATACTAGTGATGACATTTTAGAATAAATTAATACTAACGGAAAGAAGTTATTGCCCAGGAATTAATACGCAAAGTTCGAGAGGAATTGGCAGACTCACGAAGTTAGAATCAATACAAAAGACTTTCATAACCAAGGATTAGAAGATGCATTCTGTAGTAATCACTTAACAAATTTAGCTATGAAAATAACAGGCTCTAGTTTCCACTATACACACATAACCCGCACATAGAAGAAAGGAGCTTACGACGACACTAACGTCAGTGTGAATTTGTAAATGGTCCAAGTCGAACCGAAACGTCGTCGTAAGCTCCTCTCTTATATATGCGGGTTATTTGTTTATTGTTCCAGTCACGGTATTGTGCCTTTTTGTTATTTCTAGTAGCCACTATATATATTCTTAGGTGGAAAACTAACACTGGCTAAAATAAACAGAAATATAATTTTCCTATAGATCACAGTTTTAAAAAGGAATTTTAAACAGAAAAGGGAAGAAACACAAGTAAATCAATGAGGTGAGAAGCGGAGTCTTGGCTCCCAGGCGGCCGTTAATATACACTGTAAAAATCATTGTTTACGCTCTCTTGGTGGGAATCTGACAGCTGATCCAGATTATGTGGATAAAAACACTGTTAAGAAGATTAGTGGTTGGCGGCAGCTTACTAATAACAAAGTTGAGCTATGTTATGTGTACACAGTTATGAGCAAGCTGGTGAGCTATGTTATGTGTACACAGTTATGAGCAAGATGGAGTGAGCTATGTTATGTGTACACAGTTATGAGCAAGATGGAGCGAGCTATGTTATGTGTACACAGCTATGAACAAACTGGAGTGTGCTATGCTATGTGTACACAGTTATGAACAAGCTGGAGTGAGCTATGTTATGTGTACACAGTTATGAACAAGCTGGAGTGTGCTATGTTATGTGTACACAGTTATGAACAAGCTGGAGTGAGCTATGTTATGTGTAAACAGTTATGAACAAGCTGGAGTGAGCTATGTTACGTGTACACAGTTATGAACAAGCTGCAGTGAGCTATGTTATGTGTACACAGCTATGAACAAGCTGGAGTGTGCTATGTTATGTGTACACAGTTATGAACATGCTGGAGTGAGCTATGTTATGTGTACACAGTTTTGAACAAGTTGGAGTGTTATGTTATGTGACCACAGTTACGAACAAGCTAGAGTGAGCTATGTTATGTGTACACAGTTATGAACAAGCTGGAGTGTGCTATGTTATGTGTACACAGTTTTAAACAAGCTGGAGTGTTATGTTATGGGTACATAGTTACGAACAAGCTAGAGTGAGCTATGTTATGTGTACACAGTTATGAGAAAGCTGGAGTAAGCTATGTTATGTGTACACAGTTATGAACAAGCTGCAGTGAGCTATGTTATGTGTACACAGTTATGAGCAAGATGGAATGAGCTATGTTATGTGTACACAGCTATGAACAAGCTGGAGTGTGCTATGTTATGTGTACACAGTTATGAACATGCTGGAGTGAGCTATGTTATGTGTACACAGTTATGAACAAGCTGGAGTGAGCTGCGTTATGTGCAAACAGTTATGAACAAGCTGGAGTGAGCTATGGTAGGTGTACACAGTTATGAACAAGCTGGAGTGAGCTATGTTATGTGTACACAGTTATGAACAAGCTGGGGTGAGCTATGTTATGTGTACACACTTATGAACAAGCTGGAGTGTGCTATGTTATGTGTACACAGTTATGAACAAGCTGGAGTGAGCTATGTTATGTGTACACAGTTATGAACAAGCTGGAGTGAGCTGTGTTATGTATACACAGTTATGAAAAAGCTGGAGAGAGCTATGTTATGTGTACACAGTTATGAACAAGCTGGAGTGAGCTATGTTATGTGTACACAGTTATGAACAAGCTGGAGTGAGCTATGTTATGTGTACACAGTTATGAACAAGCTGGAGTGAGCTATGTTATGTGTACACAGTTATGAACAAGCTGGAGTGAGCTATGTTATGTGTACACAGTTATGAAAAAGCTGGAGTGAGCTATGTTACGTGTACACAGTTATGAACAAGCTAGAGTGAGCTATGTTATGTGTACACAGTTACGAACAAGCTGGAGTGAGCTATGTTATGTGTACACAGTTATGAACAAGCTGGAGTGAGCTATGATATGTGTACACAGTTATGAACAAGCTGCAGTGAGCTATGTTATGTGTACACAGTTATGAACAAACTGGAGTGAGCTATGTTATGTGTACACAGTTATGAACAAGCTGCAGTGAGCTATGTTATGTGCACACAGTTATGAACAAGCTGGAGTGAGCTATGTTATGTGTACACAGTTATGAACAAGCTGGAGTGAGCTATGTTACGTGTACACAGTTATGAACAAGCTGGAGTGAGCTATGTTACGTGTACACAGTTATGAACAAGCTGGAGTGAGCTATGTTATGTGTACACAGTTATGAACAAGCTGGAGTGAGCTATGTTACGTGTACACAGTTATGAACAAGCTAGAGTGAGCTATGTTACGTGTACACAGTTATGAACAAGCTGGAGTGAGCTATGTTATGTGTACACAGTTATGAACAAGCTGGAGTGAGCTGTGTTATGCATACACAGTTATGAACAAGCTGGAGTGAGCTATGTTATGTGTACACAGTTATGAACAAGCTGGAGTGAGCTATGTTATGTGTACACAGTTATGAACAAACTGGAGTGAGCTATGTTATGTGTACACAGTTATGAACAAGCTGGAGTGAGCTATGTTACGTGTACACAGTTATGAACAAGCTGGAGTGAGCTATGTTATGTGTACACAGTTATGAACAAGCTGGAGTGAGCTATGTTATGTGTACACAGTTATGAACAAGCTGCAGTGTGCTATGTTATGTGTACACAGTTATGAACAAACTGGAGTGAGCTATGTTATGTGTACACAGTTATGAAGAAGCTGCAGTGAGCTATGTTATGTGCACACAGTTATGAACAAGCTGGAGTGAGCTATGTTATGTGTACAAAGTTATGAACAAGCTGGAGTGAGCTATGTTATGTGTACACAGTTATGAACAAGCTGCAGTGTGCTATGTTATGTGTACACAGTTATGAGCAAGCTGCAGTGTGCTATGTTATGTGTACACAGTTATGAACAAACTGAAGTGAGCTATGTTATGTGTACACAGTTATGAAGCTGGAGTGAGCTATGTTATGTGCACACAGTTATGAACAAGCTGGAGTGAGCTATGTTATGTGTACACAGTTATGAACAAGCTGGAGTGAGCTATGTTACGTGTACACAGTTATGAACAAGCTGGAGTGAGCTATGTTACGTGTACACAGTTATGAACAAGCTGGAGTGAGCTATGTTATGTGTACACAGTCATGAACAAGCTGGAGTGAGCTATGTTACGTGTACACAGTTATGAACAAGCTGGAGTGAGCTATGTTACGTGTACACAGTTATGAACAAGCTGGAGTGAGCTATGTTATGTGTACACAGTTATGAACAAGCTGGAGTGAGCTATGTTATGTGTACACAGTTATGAACAAGCTGCAGTGTGCTATGTTATGTGTACACAGTTATGAACAAACTGGAGTGAGCTATGTTATGTGTACACAGTTATGAACAAGCTGCAGTGTGCTATGTTATGTGTACACAGTTATGAACAAACTGAAGAGAGCTATGTTATGTGTACACAGTTATGAACAAGCTGCAGTGAGCTATGTTATGTGCACACAGTTATGAAGAAGCTGGAGTGAGCTATGTTATGTGTACACAGTTATGAACAAGCTGCAGTGTGCTATGTTATGTGTACACAGTTAAGAACAAACTGGAGTGAGCTATGTTATGTGCACACAGTTATGAACAAGCTGGAGTGAGCTATGTTATGTGTACACAGTTATGAACAAGCTGGAGTGAGCTATGTTATGTGTACACAGTTATGAACAAGCTGCAGTGTGTTATGTTATGTGTACACAGTTATGAACAAACTGGAGTGAGCTATGTTATGTGTACACAGTTATGAAGAAGCTGCAGTGAGCTATGTTATGTGCACACAGTTATGAACAAGCTGGAGTGAGCTATGTTATGTGTACAAAGTTATGAACAAGCTGGAGTGAGCTTTGTTATGTGTACACAGTTATGAACAAGCTGCAGTGTGCTATGTTATGTGTACACAGTTATGAACAAACTGGAGTGAGCTATGTTATGTGTACACAGTTATGAACAAGCTGCAGTGTGCTATGTTATGTGTACACAGTTATGAACAAACTGAAGAGAGCTATGTTATGTGTACACAGTTATGAACAAGCTGCAGTGAGCTATGTTATGTGCACACAGTTATGAAGAAGCTGGAGTGAGCTATGTTATGTGTACACAGTTATGAACAAGCTGCAGTGTGCTATGTTATGTGTACACAGTTATGAACAAACTGAAGAGAGCTATGTTATGTGTACACAGTTATGAACAAGCTGCAGTGAGCTATGTTATGTGCACACAGTTATGAAGAAGCTGGAGTGAGCTATGTTATGTGTACACAGTTATGAATAAGCTGGAGTGAGCTATGTTATGTGTACACAGTTATGAACAAGCTGCAGTGTGCTATGTTATGTGTACACAGTTATGAACAATCTGGAGTGAGCTATGTTATGTGTACACAGTTATGAACAAGCTGCAGTGTGCTATGTTATGTGTACACAGTTATGAACAAAATGGAGTGAGCTATGTTATGTGTACACAGTTATGAACAAGCTGCAGTGAGCTATGTTATGTGCACACAGTTATGAACAAGCTGGAGTGACCTATGTTATGTGTACACAGTTATGAACAAGCTGGAGTGAGCTATGTTATGTGTACACAGTTATGAACAAGCTGCAGTGTACTATGTTATGTGTACACAGTTATGAAGAAACTTGAGTGAGCTATGTTATGTGTACACAGTTATGAACAAGCTGCAGTGAGCTATGTTATGTGCACACAGTTATGAACAAGCTGGAGTGAGCTATGTTATGTGTACACAGTTATGAACAAGCTGGAGTGAGCTATGTTACGTGTACACAGTTATGAACAAGCTGGAGTGAGCTATGTTACGTGTACACAGTTATGAACAAGCTGGAGTGAGCTATATTATGTGTACACAGTTATGAACAAGCTGGAGTGAGCTATGTTACGTGTACACAGTTGTGAACAAGCTGGAGTGAGCTATGTTACGTGTACACAGTTATGAACAAGCTGGAGTGATCTATGTTATGTGTACACAGTTATGAACAAGCTGGAGTGAGCTATGTTATGTGTACACAGTTATGAACAAGCTGGAGTGAGCTATGTTATGTGTACACAGTTATGAACAAGCTGGAGTGAGCTATGTTATGTGTACACAGTTATGAACAAGCTGGAGTGAGCTATGTTACGTGTACACAGTTATGAACAAGCTGGAGTGAGCTATGTTACGTGTACACAGTTATGAACAAGCTAGAGTGAGCTATGTTATGTGTACACAGTTATGAACAAGCTAGAGTGAGCTATGTTATGTGTACATAGTTATGAACAAGCTGGAGTGAGCTATGTTATGTGTACACAGTTATGAACAAGCTGGAGTGAGCTATGTTACGTGTACACAGTTATGAACAAGCTAGAGTGAGCTATGTTATGTGTACACAGTTATGAACAAGCTAGAGTGAGCTATGTTATGTGTACACAGTTATGAACAAGCTAGAGTGAGCTATATTATGTGTACACAGTTATGAACAAGCTAGAAAGAGCTATGTTATGTGTACACAGTTATGAACAAGCTAGAGTGAGCTATGTTATGTGTACACTGTTATGAACAAGCTAGAGTGAGCTATGTTATGTGTACACAGTTATGAACAAGCTAGAGTGAGCTATGTTATGTGTACACAGTTATGAACAAGCTGGAGTGAGCTATGTTATGTGTACACAGTTATGAACAAGCTAGAGTGAGCTATGTTATGTGTACACAGTTATGAACAAGCTAGAGTGAGCTATGTTATGTGTACACAGTTATGAGCAAGCTGGAGTGAGCTATGTTATGTGTACACAGCTATGAACAAGCTAGAGTGAGCTATATTATGTGTACACAGTTATGAACAAACTGGAGTGAGCTATGTTATGTGTACACAGTTATGAACAAGCTAGAGTGAGCTATGTTATGTGTACACAGTTATGAACAAGCTAGAGTGAGCTATATTATGTGTACACAGTTATGAACAAGCTGCAGTGAGCTATGTTATGTGTACACAGTTATGAACAAGCTGGAGTGAGCTATGTTATGTGTACACAGTTATGAACAAGCTGGAGTGAGCTATGTTATGTGTACACAGTTATGAACAAGCTGGAGTGAGCTATGTTATGTGTACACAGTTATGAACAAGCTGGAGTGAGCTATGTTATGTGTACACAGTTATGAACAAGCTGGAGTGAGCTATGTTATGTGTACACAGTTATGAACAAGCTGGAGTGAGCTATGTTATGTGTACACACTTATGAACAAGCTGGAGTGAGCTATGTTACGTGTACGCAGTTATGAACAAGCTGGAGTGAGCTATGTTATGTGTACACAGTTATGAACAAGCTGGAGTGAGCTATATTATGTGTACACAGTTATGAACAAGCTGGAGTGAGCTATGTTATGTGTACACAGTTATGAACAAGGTGGAGTGAGCTATGTTATGTGTACACAGTTATGAACAAGCTGGAGTGAGCTATGTTACGTGTACACAGTTATGAACAAGCTGGAGTGAGCTATGTTATGTGTACACAGTTATGAACAAGCTGGAGTGAGCTATGTTATGTGTACACAGTTATGAACAAGCTGCAGTGAGCTATGTTATGTGTACACAGTTATGAACAAGCTGCAGTGAGCTATGTTATGTGTACACAGTTATGAACAAGCTGCAGTGAGCTATGTTATGTGTACACAGTTATGAACAAGCTGGAGTGAGCTGTGTTACGTGTACACAGTTATGAACAAGCTGGAGTGAGCTATGTTATGTGTACACAGTTATGAACAAGCTGGAGTGAGCTATGTTACGTGTACACAGTTATGAACAAGCTGCAGTGAGCTATGTTATGTGCACACAGTTATGAACAAGCTGGAGTGAGCTATGTTATGTGTACACAGTTATGAACAAGCTGGAGTGAGCTATGTTATGTGTACACAGTTATGAACAAGCTGGAGTGAGCTATGTTACGTGTACACAGTTATGAACAAGCTGGAGTGAGCTATGTTACGTGTACACATTTATGAACAAGCTGGAGTGAGCAATGTTATGTGTACACAGTTATGAACAAGCTGGAGTGAGCTATGTTATGTGTACACAGTTATGAACAAGCTGCAGTGTGCTATGTTATGTGTACACAGTTATGAACAAGCTGGAGTGAGCTATGTTATGTGTACACAGTTATGAACAAGCTGGAGTGAGCTATGTTATGTGTACACAGTTATGAACAAGCTGGAGTGAGCTATGTTATGTGTACACAGTTATGAACAAGCTGGAGTGAGCTATGTTACGTGTACACAGTTATGAACAAGCTGGAGTGAGCTATGTTACGTGTACACAGTTATGAACAAGCTAGAGTGAGCTATGTTATGTGTACACAGTTATGAACAAGCTAGAGTGAGCTATGTAATGTGTACACAGTTATGAACAAGCTGGAGTGAGCTATGTTATGTGTACACAGTTATGAACAAGCTGGAGTGAGCTATGTTACGTGTACACAGTTATGAACAAGCTAGAGTGAGCTATGTTATGTGTACACAGTTATGAACAAGCTAGAGTGAGCTATGTTATGTGTACACAGATATGAACAAGCTAGAGTGAGCTATATTATGTGTACACAGTTATGAAGAAGCTAGAAAGAGCTATGTTATGTGTAAACAGTTATGAACAAGCTAGAGTGAGCTATGTTATGTGTACACAGTTATGAACAAGCTAGAGTGAGCTATGTTATGGGTACACAGTTATGAACAAGCTAGAGTGAGCTATGTTATGTGTACACAGTTATGAACAAGCTGGAGAGATATGTTATGTGTACACAGTTATGAACAAGCTAGAGTGAGCTATGTTATGTGTACACAGTTATGAACAAGCTAGAGTGAGCTATGTTATGTGTACACAGTTATGAGCAAGCTGGAGTGAGCTATGTTATGTGTACACAGCTATGAACAAGCTAGAGTGAGCTATATTATGTGTACACAGTTATGAACAAACTGGAGTGAGCTATGTTATGTGTACACAGTTATGAACAAGCTAGAGTGAGCTATGTTATGTGTACACAGTTATGAACAAGCTAGAGTGAGCTATATTATGTGTACACAGTTATGAACAAGCTCGAGTGAGCTATGTTATGTGTACACAGTTATGAACAAGCTGGAGTGAGCTATGTTATGCGTACACAGTTATGAACAAGCTGGAGTGAGCTATGTTATGTGTACACAGTTATGAACAAGCTGGAGTGAGCTATGTTATGTGTACACAGTTATGAACAAGCTGGAGTGAGCTATGTTATGTGTACACAGTTATGAACAAGCTGGAGTGAGCTATGTTATGTGTACACAGTTATGAACAAGCTGGAGTGAGCTATGTTATGTGTACACAGTTATGAACAAGCTGGAGTGAGCTATGTTATGTGTACACAGTTATGAACAAGCTGGAGTGAGCTATGTTATGTGTACACAGTTATGAACAAACTGGAGTGAGCTATGTTATGTGTACACAGATATGAACAAGCTGGAGTGAGCTATGTTATGTGTACACAGTTATGAACAAACTGGAGTGAGCTATGTTATGTGTACACAGTTATGAACAAGCTGGAGTGAGCTATATTATGTGTACACAGTTATGAACAAGCTGGAGTGAGCTATGTTATGTGTACACAGTTATGAACAAGCTGGAGTGAGCTATGTTATGTGTACACAGTTATGAACAAGCTGGAGTGAGCTATGTTATGTGTACACAGTTATGAACAAGCTGGAGTGAGCTATGTTATGTGTACACAGTTATGAACAAGCTGGAGTGAGCTATGTTATGTGTACACAGTTATGAACAAACTGGAGTGAGCTATGTTATGTGTACACAGTTATGAACAAGCTGGAGTGAGCTATGTTATGTGTACACAGTTATGAACAAACTGGAGTGAGCTATGTTATGTGTACACAGTTATGAACAAGCTAGAGTGAGCTATGTTATGTGTACATAGTTATGAACAAACTGGAGTGAGCTATGTTATGTGTACACAGTTATGAACAAGCTGGAGTGAGCTATGTTACGTGTACACAGTTATGAACAAACTGGAGTGAGCTATGTTATGTGTACACAGTTATGAACAAGCTAGAGTGAGCTATGTTATGTGTACACAGTTATGAACAAACTGGAGTGAGCTATGTTATGTGTACACAGTTATGAACAAGCTAGAGTGAGCTATGTTATGTGTACACAGTTATGAACAAGCTGGAGTGAGCTATGTTACGTGTACACAGTTATGAACAAAATGGAGTGAGCTATGTTATGTGTACACAGTTATGAACAAGCTGCAGTGAGCTATGTTATGTGCACACAGTTATGAACAAGCTGGAGTGAGCTATGTTATGTGTACACAGTTATGAACAAGCTGGAGTGAGCTATGTTATGTGTACACAGTTATGAACAAGCTGCAGTGTACTATGTTATGTGTACACAGTTATGAAGAAACTTGAGTGAGCTATGTTATGTGTACACAGTTATGAACAAGCTGCAGTGAGCTATGTTATGTGCACACAGTTATGAACAAGCTGGAGTGAGCTATGTTATGTGTACACAGTTATGAACAAGCTGGAGTGAGCTATGTTACGTGTACACAGTTATGAACAAGCTGGAGTGAGCTATGTTACGTGTACACAGTTATGAACAAGCTGGAGTGAGCTATGTTATGTGTACACAGTTATGAACAAGCTGGAGTGAGCTATGTTACGTGTACACAGTTGTGAACAAGCTGGAGTGAGCTATGTTACGTGTACACAGTTATGAACAAGCTGGAGTGATCTATGTTATGTGTACACAGTTATGAACAAGCTGGAGTGATCTATGTTATGTGTACACAGTTATGAACAAGCTGGAGTGAGCTATGTTATGTGTACACAGTTATGAACAAGCTGGAGTGAGCTATGTTATGTGTACACAGTTATGAACAAGCTGGAGTGAGCTATGTTACGTGTACACAGTTATGAACAAGCTGGAGTGAGCTATGTTACGTGTACACAGTTACGAACAAGCTAGAGTGAGCTATGTTATGTGTACACAGTTATGAACAAGCTAGAGTGAGCTATGTTATGTGTACATAGTTATGAACAAGCTGGAGTGAGCTATGTTATGTGTACACAGTTATGAACAAGCTGGAGTGAGCTATGTTACGTGTACAGAGTTATGAACAAGCTAGAGTGAGCTATGTTATGTGTACACAGTTATGAACAAGCTAGAGTGAGCTATGTTATGTGTACACAGTTATGAACAAGCTAGAGTGAGCTATATTATGTGTACACAGTTATGAACAAGCTAGAAAGAGCTATGTTATGTGTACACAGTTATGAACAAGCTAGAGTGAGCTATGTTATGTGTACACAGTTATGAACAAGCTAGAGTGAGGTATGTTATGTGTACACAGTTATGAACAAGCTAGAGTGAGCTATGTTATGTGTACACAGTTATGAGCAAGCTGGAGTGAGCTATGTTATGTGTACACAGTTATGAACAAGCTAGAGTGAGCTATGTTATGTGTACACAGTTATGAACAAGCTAGAGTGAGCTATGTTATGTGTACACAGTTATGAGCAAGCTGGAGTGAGCTATGTTATGTGTACACAGCTATGAACAAGCTAGAGTGAGCTATATTATGTGTACACAGTTATGAACAAACTGGAGTGAGCTATGTTATGTGTACACAGTTGTGAACAAGCTAGAGTGAGCTATGTTATGTGTACACAGTTATGAACAAGCTAGAGTGAGCTATATTATGTGTACACAGTTATGAACAAGCTGGAGTGAGCTATGTTATGTGTACACAGTTATGAACAAGCTGGAGTGAGCTATGTTATGTGTACACAGTTATGAACAAGCTGGAGTGAGCTATGTTATGTGTACACAGTTATGAACAAGCTGGAGTGAGCTATGTTATGTGTACACAGTTATGAACAAGCTGGAGTGAGCTATGTTATGTGTACACAGTTATGAACAAGCTGGAGTGAGCTATGTTATGTGTACACAGTTATGAACAAGCTGGAGTGAGCTATGTTATGTGTACACAGTTATGAACAAGCTGGAGTGAGCTATGTTATGTGTACACACTTATGAACAAGCTGGAGTGAGCTATGTTACGTGTACGCAGTTATGAACAAGCTGGAGTGAGCTATGTTATGTGTACACAGTTATGAACAAGGTGGAGTGAGCTATATTATGTGTACACAGTTATGAACAAGCTGGAGTGAGCTATGTTATGTGTACACAGTTATGAACAAGCTGGAGTGAGCTATGTTATGTGTACACAGTTATGAACAAGCTGGAGTGAGCTATGTTACGTGTACACAGTTATGAACAAGCTGGAGTGAGCTATGTTATGTGTACACAGTTATGAACAAGCTGGAGTGAGCTATGTTATGTGTACACAGTTATGAACAAGCTGCAGTGAGCTATGTTATGTGTACACAGTTATGAACAAGCTGCAGTGAGCTATGTTATGTGTACACAGTTATGAACAAGCTGCAGTGAGCTATGTTATGTGTACACAGTTATGAACAAGCTGGAGTGAGCTATGTTACGTGTACACAGTTATGAACAAGCTGGAGTGAGCTATGTTATGTGTACACAGTTATGAACAAGCTGGAGTGAGCTATGTTACGTGTACACAGTTATGAACAAGCTGGAGTGAGCTATGTTATGTGTACACAGTTATGAACAAGCTGGAGTGAGCTATGTTATGTGTACACAGTTATGAACAAGCTGGAGTGAGCTATGTTATGTGTACACAGTTATGAACAAGCTAGAGTGAGCTATGTTATGTGTACACAGTTATGAGCAAGCTGGAGTGAGCTATGTTATGTGTACACAGCTATGAACAAGCTAGAGTGAGCTATATTATGTGTACACAGTTATGAACAAACTGGAGTGAGCTATGTTATGTGTACACAGTTATGAACAAGCTAGAGTGAGCTATGTTATGTGTACACAGTTATGAACAAGCTAGAGTGAGCTATATTATGTGTACACAGTTATGAACAAGCTGGAGTGAGCTATGTTATGTGTACACAGTTATGAACAAGCTGGAGTGAGCTATGTTATGTGTACACAGTTATGAACAAGCTGGAGTGAGCTATGTTATGTGTACACAGTTATGAACAAGCTGGAGTGAGCTATGTTATGTGTACACAGTTATGAACAAGCTGGAGTGAGCTATGTTATGTGTACACAGTTATGAACAAGCTGGAGTGAGCTATGTTATGTGTACACAGTTATGAACAAGCTGGAGTGAGCTATGTTATGTGTACACACTTATGAACAAGCTGGAGTGAGCTATGTTACGTGTACGCAGTTATGAACAAGCTGGAGTGAGCTATGTTATGTGTACACAGTTATGAACAAGCTGGAGTGAGCTATATTATGTGTACACAGTTATGAACAAGCTGGAGTGAGCTATGTTATGTGTACACAGTTATGAACAAGCTGGAGTGAGCTATGTTATGTGTACACAGTTATGAACAAGCTGGAGTGAGCTATGTTACGTGTACACAGTTATGAACAAGCTAGAGTGAGCTATGTTATGTGTACACAGTTATGAACAAGCTGGAGTGAGCTATGTTATGTGTACACAGTTATGAACAAGCTAGAGTGAGCTATGTTATGTGTACACAGTTATGAACAAGCTAGAGTGAGCTATGTTATGTGTACACAGTTATGAGCAAGCTGGAGTGAGCTATGTTATGTGTACACAGCTATGAACAAGCTAGAGTGAGCTATATTATGTGTACACAGTTATGAACAAACTGGAGTGAGCTATGTTATGTGTACACAGTTGTGAACAAGCTAGAGTGAGCTATGTTATGTGTACACAGTTATGAACAAGCTAGAGTGAGCTATATTATGTGTACACAGTTATGAACAAGCTGGAGTGAGCTATGTTATGTGTACACAGTTATGAACAAGCTGGAGTGAGCTATGTTATGTGTACACAGTTATGAACAAGCTGGAGTGAGCTATGTTATGTGTACACAGTTATGAACAAGCTGGAGTGAGCTATGTTATGTGTACACAGTTATGAACAAGCTGGAGTGAGCTATGTTATGTGTACACAGTTATGAACAAGCTGGAGTGAGCTATGTTATGTGTACACAGTTATGAACAAGCTGGAGTGAGCTATGTTATGTGTACACAGTTATGAACAAGCTGGAGTGAGCTATGTTATGTGTACACACTTATGAACAAGCTGGAGTGAGCTATGTTACGTGTACGCAGTTATGAACAAGCTGGAGTGAGCTATGTTATGTGTACACAGTTATGAACAAGCTGGAGTGAGCTATATTATGTGTACACAGTTATGAACAAGCTGGAGTGAGCTATGTTATGTGTACACAGTTATGAACAAGCTGGAGTGAGCTATGTTATGTGTACACAGTTATGAACAAGCTGGAGTGAGCTATGTTACGTGTACACTGTTATGAACAAGCTGGAGTGAGCTATGTTATGTGTACACAGTTATGAACAAGCTGGAGTGAGCTATGTTATGTGTACACAGTTATGAACAAGCTGCAGTGAGCTATGTTATGTGTACACAGTTATGAACAAGCTGCAGTGAGCTATGTTATGTGTACACAGTTATGAACAAGCTGCAGTGAGCTATGTTATGTGTACACAGTTATGAACAAGCTGGAGTGAGCTATGTTAAGTGTACACAGTTATGAACAAGCTGGAGTGAGCTATGTTATGTGTACACAGTTATGAACAAGCTGGAGTGAGCTATGTTACGTGTACACAGTTATGAACAAGCTGGAGTGAGCTATGTTATGTGTACACAGTTATGAACAAGCTGGAGTGAGCTATGTTATGTGTACACAGTTATGAACAAGCTGGAGTGAGCTATGTTATGTGTACACAGTTATGAACAAGCTAGAGTGAGCTATGTTATGTGTACACAGTTATGAGCAAGCTGGAGTGAGCTATGTTATGTGTACACAGCTATGAACAAGCTAGAGTGAGCTATATTATGTGTACACAGTTATGAACAAACTGGAGTGAGCTATGTTATGTGTACACAGTTATGAACAAGCTAGAGTGAGCTATGTTATGTGTACACAGTTATGAACAAGCTAGAGTGAGCTATATTATGTGTACACAGTTATGAACAAGCTGGAGTGAGCTATGTTATGTGTACACAGTTATGAACAAGCTGGAGTGAGCTATGTTATGTGTACACAGTTATGAACAAGCTGGAGTGAGCTATGTTATGTGTACACAGTTATGAACAAGCTGGAGTGAGCTATGTTATGTGTACACAGTTATGAACAAGCTGGAGTGAGCTATGTTATGTGTACACAGTTATGAACAAGCTGGAGTGAGCTATGTTATGTTTACACAGTTATGAACAAGCTGGAGTGAGCTATGTTATGTGTACACACTTATGAACAAGCTGGAGTGAGCTATGTTACGTGTACGCAGTTATGAACAAGCTGGAGTGAGCTATGTTATGTGTACACAGTTATGAACAAGCTGGAGTGAGCTATATTATGTGTACACAGTTATGAACAAGCTGGAGTGAGCTATGTTATGTGTACACAGTTATGAACAAGCTGGAGTGAGCTATGTTATGTGTACACAGTTATGAACAAGCTGGAGTGAGCTATGTTACGTGTACACAGTTATGAACAAGCTGGAGTGAGCTATGTTATGTGTACACAGTTATGAACAAGCTGGAGTGAGCTATGTTATGTGTACACAGTTATGAACAAGCTGCAGTGAGCTATGTTATGTGTACACAGTTATGAACAAGCTGCAGTGAGCTATGTTATGTGTACACAGTTATGAACAAGCTGCAGTGAGCTATGTTATGTGTACACAGTTATGAACAAGCTGGAGTGAGCTGTGTTACGTGTACACAGTTATGAACAAGCTGGAGTGAGCTATGTTATGTGTACACAGTTATGAACAAGCTGGAGTGAGCTATGTTACGTGTACACAGTTATGAACAAGCTGCAGTGAGCTATGTTATGTGCACACAGTTATGAACAAGCTGGAGTGAGCTATGTTATGTGTACACAGTTATGAACAAGCTGGAGTGAGCTATGTTATGTGTACACAGTTATGAACAAGCTGGAGTGAGCTATGTTACGTGTACACAGTTATGAACAAGCTGGAGTGAGCTATGTTACGTGTACACAGTTATGAACAAGCTGGAGTGAGCAATGTTATGTGTACACAGTTATGAACAAGCTGGAGTGAGCTATGTTATGTGTACACAGTTATGAACAAGCTGCAGTGTGCTATGTTATGTGTACACAGTTATGAACAAGCTGGAGTGAGCTATGTTATGTGTACACAGTTATGAACAAGCTGGAGTGAGCTATGTTATGTGTACACAGTTATGAACAAGCTGGAGTGAGCTATGTTATGTGTACACAGTTATGAACAAGCTGGAGTGAGCTATGTTACGTGTACACAGTTATGAACAAGCTGGAGTGAGCTATGTTACGTGTACACAGTTATGAACAAGCTAGAGTGAGCTATGTTATGTGTACACAGTTATGAACAAGCTAGAGTGAGCTATGTTATGTGTACACAGTTATGAACAAGCTGGAGTGAGCTATGTTATGTGTACACAGTTATGAACAAGCTGGAGTGAGCTATGTTACGTGTACACAGTTATGAACAAGCTAGAGTGAGCTATGTTATGTGTACACAGTTATGAACAAGCTAGAGTGAGCTATGTTATGTGTACACAGATATGAACAAGCTAGAGTGAGCTATATTATGTGTACACAGTTATGAAGAAGCTAGAAAGAGCTATGTTATGTGTAAACAGTTATGAACAAGCTAGAGTGAGCTATGTTATGTGTACACAGTTATGAACAAGCTAGAGTGAGCTATGTTATGGGTACACAGTTATGAACAAGCTAGAGTGAGCTATGTTATGTGTACACAGTTATGAACAAGCTGGAGAGATATGTTATGTGTACACAGTTATGAACAAGCTAGAGTGAGCTATGTTATGTGTACACAGTTATGAACAAGCTAGAGTGAGCTATGTTATGTGTACACAGTTATGAGCAAGCTGGAGTGAGCTATGTTATGTGTACACAGCTATGAACAAGCTAGAGTGAGCTATATTATGTGTACACAGTTATGAACAAACTGGAGTGAGCTATGTTATGTGTACACAGTTATGAACAAGCTAGAGTGAGCTATGTTATGTGTACACAGTTATGAACAAGCTAGAGTGAGCTATATTATGTGTACTCAGTTATGAACAAGCTCGAGTGAGCTATGTTATGTGTACACAGTTATGAACAAGCTGGAGTGAGCTATGTTATGCGTACACAGTTATGAACAAGCTGGAGTGAGCTATGTTATGTGTACACAGTTATGAACAAGCTGGAGTGAGCTATGTTATGTGTACACAGTTATGAACAAGCTGGAGTGAGCTATGTTATGTGTACACAGTTATGAACAAGCTGGAGTGAGCTATGTTATGTGTACACAGTTATGAACAAGCTGGAGTGAGCTATGTTATGTGTACACAGTTATGAACAAGCTGGAGTGAGCTATGTTATGTGTACACAGTTATGAACAAGCTGGAGTGAGCTATGTTATGTGTACACAGTTATGAACAAACTGGAGTGAGCTATGTTATGTGTACACAGTTATGAACAAGCTGGAGTGAGCTATGTTATGTGTACACAGTTATGAACAAACTGGAGTGAGCTATGTTATGTGTACACAGTTATGAACAAGCTGGAGTGAGCTATATTATGTGTACACAGTTATGAACAAGCTGGAGTGAGCTATGTTATGTGTACACAGTTATGAACAAGCTGGAGTGAGCTATGTTATGTGTACACAGTTATGAACAAGCTGGAGTGAGCTATGTTATGTGTACACAGTTATGAACAAGCTGGAGTGAGCTATGTTATGTGTACACAGTTATGAACAAGCTGGAGTGAGCTATGTTATGTGTACACAGTTATGAACAAACTGGAGTGAGCTATGTTATGTGTACACAGTTATGAACAAGCTGGAGTGAGCTATGTTATGTGTACACAGTTATGAACAAACTGGAGTGAGCTATGTTATGTGTACACAGTTATGAACAAGCTAGAGTGAGCTATGTTATGTGTACATAGTTATGAACAAACTGGAGTGAGCTATGTTATGTGTACACAGTTATGAACAAGCTGGAGTGAGCTATGTTACGTGTACACAGTTATGAACAAACTGGAGTGAGCTATGTTATGTGTACACAGTTATGAACAAGCTAGAGTGAGCTATGTTATGTGTACACAGTTATGAACAAACTGGAGTGAGCTATGTTATGTGTACACAGTTATGAACAAGCTAGAGTGAGCTATGTTATGTGTACACAGTTATGAACAAGCTGGAGTGAGCTATGTTACGTGTACACAGTTATGAACAAAATGGAGTGAGCTATGTTATGTGTACACAGTTATGAACAAGCTGCAGTGAGCTATGTTATGTGCACACAGTTATGAACAAGCTGGAGTGAGCTATGTTATGTGTACACAGTTATGAACAAGCTGGAGTGAGCTATGTTATGTGTACACAGTTATGAACAAGCTGCAGTGTACTATGTTATGTGTACACAGTTATGAAGAAACTTGAGTGAGCTATGTTATGTGTACACAGTTATGAACAAGCTAGAGTGAGCTATATTATGTGTACACAGTTATGAACAAGCTAGAAAGAGCTATGTTATGTGTACACAGTTATGAACAAGCTAGAGTGAGCTATGTTATGTGTACACAGTTATGAACAAGCTGGAGTGAGCTATGTTATGTGTACACAGTTATGAACAAGCTGGAGTGAGCTATGTTATGTGTACACAGTTATGAACAAGCTAGAGTGAGCTATGTTATGTGTACATAGTTATGAACAAGCTGGAGTGAGCTATGTTATGTGTACACAGTTATGAACAAGCTGGAGTGAGCTATGTTACGTGTACACAGTTATGAACAAGCTAGAGTGAGCTATGTTATGTGTACACAGTTATGAACAAGCTAGAGTGAGCTATGTTATGTGTACACAGTTATGAACAAGCTAGAGTGAGCTATATTATGTGTACACAGTTATGAACAAGCTAGAAAGAGCTATGTTATGTGTACACAGTTATGAACAAGCTAGAGTGAGCTATGTTATGTGTACACAGTTATGAACAAGCTAGAGTGAGCTATGTTATGTGTACACAGTTATGAACAAGCTAGAGTGAGCTATGTTATGTGTACACAGTTATGAGCAAGCTGGAGTGAGCTATGTTATGTGTACACAGCTATGAACAAGCTAGAGTGAGCTATATTATGTGTACACAGTTATGAACAAACTGGAGTGAGCTATGTTATGTGTACACAGTTGTGAACAAGCTAGAGTGAGCTATGTTATGTGTACACAGTTATGAACAAGCTAGAGTGAGCTATATTATGTGTACACAGTTATGAACAAGCTGGAGTGAGCTATGTTATGTGTACACAGTTATGAACAAGCTGGAGTGAGCTATGTTATGTGTACACAGTTATGAACAAGCTGGAGTGAGCTATGTTATGTGTACACAGTTATGAACAAGCTGGAGTGAGCTATGTTATGTGTACACAGTTATGAACAAGCTGGAGTGAGCTATGTTATGTGTACACAGTTATGAACAAGCTGGAGTGAGCTATGTTATGTGTACACAGTTATGAACAAGCTGGAGTGAGCTATGTTATGTGTACACAGTTATGAACAAGCTGGAGTGAGCTATGTTATGTGTACACACTTATGAACAAGCTGGAGTGAGCTATGTTACGTGTACGCAGTTATGAACAAGCTGGAGTGAGCTATGTTATGTGTACACAGTTATGAACAAGCTGGAGTGAGCTATATTATGTGTACACAGTTATGAACAAGCTGGAGTGAGCTATGTTATGTGTACACAGTTATGAACAAGCTGGAGTGAGCTATGTTATGTGTACACAGTTATGAACAAGCTGGAGTGAGCTATGTTACGTGTACACAGTTATGAACAAGCTGGAGTGAGCTATGTTATGTGTACACAGTTATGAACAAGCTGGAGTGAGCTATGTTATGTGTACACAGTTATGAACAAGCTGCAGTGAGCTATGTTATGTGTACACAGTTATGAACAAGCTGCAGTGAGCTATGTTATGTGTACACAGTTATGAACAAGCTGCAGTGAGCTATGTTATGTGTACACAGTTATGAACAAGCTGGAGTGAGCTATGTTACGTGTACACAGTTATGAACAAGCTGGAGTGAGCTATGTTATGTGTACACAGTTATGAACAAGCTGGAGTGAGCTATGTTACGTGTACACAGTTATGAACAAGCTGGAGTGAGCTATGTTATGTGTACACAGTTATGAACAAGCTGGAGTGAGCTATGTTATGTGTACACAGTTATGAACAAGCTGGAGTGAGCTATGTTATGTGTACACAGTTATGAAAAAGCTGGAGTGAGCTATGTTACGTGTACACAGTTATGAACAAGCTGGAGTGAGCTATGTTACGTGTACACAGTTATGAACAAGCTGGAGTGAGCAATGTTATGTGTACACAGTTATGAACAAGCTGGAGTGAGCTATGTTATGTGTACACAGTTATGAACAAGCTGCAGTGTGCTATGTTATGTGTACACAGTTATGAACAAGCTGGAGTGAGCTATGTTATGTGTACACAGTTATGAACAAGCTGGAGTGAGCTATGTTATGTGTACACAGTTATGAACAAGCTGGAGTGAGCTATGTTATGTGTACACAGTTATGAACAAGCTGGAGTGAGCTATGTTACGTGTACACAGTTATGAACAAGCTGGAGTGAGCTATGTTACGTGTACACAGTTATGAACAAGCTAGAGTGAGCTATGTTATGTGTACACAGTTATGAACAAGCTAGAGTGAGCTATGTTATGTGTACACAGTTATGAACAAGCTGGAGTTAGCTATGTTATGTGTACACAGTTATGAACAAGCTGGAGTGAGCTATGTTACGTGTACACAGTTATGAACAAGCTAGAGTGAGCTATGTTATGTGTACACAGTTATGAACAAGCTAGAGTGAGCTATGTTATGTGTACACAGATATGAACAAGCTAGAGTGAGCTATATTATGTGTACACAGTTATGAAGAAGCTAGAAAGAGCTATGTTATGTGTACACAGTTATGAACAAGCTAGAGTGAGCTATGTTATGTGTACACAGTTATGAACAAGCTAGAGTGAGGTATGTTATGTGTACACAGTTATGAACAAGCTAGAGTGAGCTATGTTATGTGTACACAGTTATGAACAAGCTGGAGTGAGCTATGTTATGTGTACACAGTTATGAACAAGCTAGAGTGAGCTATGTTATGTGTACACAGTTATGAACAAGCTAGAGTGAGCTATGTTATGTGTACACAGTTATGAGCAAGCTGGAGTGAGCTATGTTATGTGTACACAGCTATGAACAAGCTAGAGTGAGCTATATTATGTGTACACAGTTATGAACAAACTGGAGTGAGCTATGTTATGTGTACACAGTTGTGAACAAGCTAGAGTGAGCTATGTTATGTGTACACAGTTATGAACAAGCTAGAGTGAGCTATATTATGTGTACACAGTTATGAACAAGCTGGAGTGAGCTATGTTATGTGTACACAGTTATGAACAAGCTGGAGTGAGCTATGTTATGTGTACACAGTTATGAACAAGCTGGAGTGAGCTATGTTATGTGTACACAGTTATGAACAAGCTGGAGTGAGCTATGTTATGTGTACACAGTTATGAACAAGCTGGAGTGAGCTATGTTATGTGTACACAGTTATGAACAAGCTGGAGTGAGCTATGTTATGTGTACACAGTTATGAACAAGCTGGAGTGAGCTATGTTATGTGTACACAGTTATGAACAAGCTGGAGTGAGCTATGTTATGTGTACACACTTATGAACAAGCTGGAGTGAGCTATGTTACGTGTACGCAGTTATGAACAAGCTGGAGTGAGCTATGTTATGTGTACACAGTTATGAACAAGCTGGAGTGAGCTATATTATGTGTACACAGTTATGAACAAGCTGGAGTGAGCTATGTTATGTGTACACAGTTATGAACAAGCTGGAGTGAGCTATGTTATGTGTACACAGTTATGAACAAGCTGGAGTGAGCTATGTTACGTGTACACAGTTATGAACAAGCTGGAGTGAGCTATGTTATGTGTACACAGTTATGAACAAGCTGGAGTGAGCTATGTTATGTGTACACAGTTATGAACAAGCTGCAGTGAGCTATGTTATGTGTACACAGTTATGAACAAGCTGCAGTGAGCTATGTTATGTGTACACAGTTATGAACAAGCTGCAGTGAGCTATGTTATGTGTACACAGTTATGAACAAGCTGGAGTGAGCTATGTTACGTGTACACAGTTATGAACAAGCTGGAGTGAGCTATGTTATGTGTACACAGTTATGAACAAGCTGGAGTGAGCTATGTTACGTGTACACAGTTATGAACAAGCTGGAGTGAGCTATGTTATGTGTACACAGTTATGAACAAGCTGGAGTGAGCTATGTTATGTGTACACAGTTATGAGCAAGCTGGTGAGCTATGTTATGTGTACACAGTTATGAGCAAGATGGAGTGAGCTATGTTATGTGTACACAGTTATGCGCAAGCTGGTGAGCTATGTTATGTGTAAACAGTTATGAGCAAGCTGGAATGAGCTATGTTATGTACGTAGATATGAGCAAGCTGGAGTGAGATATGTTATGTGTACAGTTATAAGCAGGGCTGCAGTGAGCTATGTTATGTGTACACAGTTATGAGCAAGCTGGAGTGAGCTATGTTATGTGTACAGAGTTATGAACAAGCTGGAGTGAGCTATGTTATGTGTACACAGTTATGAACAAGCTGGAGTGAGCTATGTTATGTGTACACAGTTATGAACAAGCTGGAGTGAGCTATGTTATGTGTTCACAGTTATGAACAAGCTGCAGTGAGCTATGTTATGTGTACACAGTTATGAACAAACTGGAGTGAGCTATGTTATGTGTACACAGTTATGAACAAGCTGCAGTGAGCTATGTTATGTGTACACAGTTATGAACAAGCTGCAGTGTGCTATGTTATGTGTACACAGTTATGAACAAGCTGGAGTGAGTTATGTTATGTGTACACAGTTATGAACAAGCTAGAGTGAGCTATGTTATGTGTACACAGTTATGAACAAGCTAGAGTGAGCTATGTTATGTGTACACAGTTATGAACATGCTAGAGTGAGCTATGTTATGTGTACACAGTTATGAACAAGCTGCAGTGAGCTATGTTATGTGTACACAGTTATGAACAAGCTGGAGTGAGCTATGTTATGTGTACACAGTTATGAACAAGCTGGAGTGAGCTATGTTATGTGTACACAGTTATGAACAAGCTAGAGTGAGCTATGTTATGTGTACACAGTTATGAACAAGCTGGAGTGAGCTATGTTATGTGTACACAGTTATGAACAAGCTGGAGTGAGCTATGTTATGTGTACACAGTTATGAACAAGCTGGAGTGAGCTATGTTATGTGTACACAGTTATGAACAAGCTGGAGTGAGCTATGTTATGTGTACACAGTTATGAACAAGCTGGAGTGAGCTATGTTATGTGTACACAGTTATGAACAAGCTGGAGTGAGCTATGTTATGTGTACACAGTTATGAACAAGCTGGAGTGAGCTATGTTATGTGTACAGAGTTATGAACAAGCTGGAGTGAGCTATGTTATGTGTACACAGTTATGAACAAGCTGGAGTGAGCTATGTTATGTGTACACAGTTATGAACAAGCTGGAGTGAGCTATGTTATGTGTACACAGTTATGAACAAGCTGGAGTGAGCTATGTTATGTGTACACAGTTATGAACAAGCTGGAGTGAGCTATGTTATGTGTACACAGTTATGAACAAGCTGGAGTGAGCTATGTTATGTGTACACAGTTATGAACAAGCTGGAGTGAGCTATGTTATGTGTACACAGTTATGAACAAGCTGGAGTGAGCTATGTTATGTGTACACAGTTATGAACAAGCTGGAGTGAGCTATGTTATGTGTACACAGTTATGAACAAGCTGGAGTGAGCTATGTTATGTGTACACAGTTATGAACAAGCTGGAGTGAGCTATGTTATGTGTACACAGTTATGAACAAGCTGGAGTGAGCTATGTTATGTGTACACAGTTATGAACAAGCTGGAGTGAGCTATGTTATGTGTACACAGTTATGAACAAGCTGGAGTGAGCTATGTTATGTGTACACAGTTATGAACAAGCTGGAGTGAGCTATGTTATGTGTACACAGTTATGAACAAGCTGGAGTGAGCTATGTTATGTGTACAGAGTTATGAACAAGCTGGAGTGAGCTATGTTATGTGTACACAGTTATGAACAAGCTGGAGTGAGCTATGTTATGTGTACACAGTTATGAACAAGCTGGAGTGAGCTATGTTATGTGTACACAGTTATGAACAAGCTGGAGTGAGCTATGTTATGTGTACACAGTTATGAACAAGCTGGAGTGAGCTATGTTATGTGTACACAGTTATGAACAAGCTGGAGTGAGCTATGTTATGTGTACACAGTTATGAACAAGCTGGAGTGAGCTATGTTATGTGTACACAGTTATGAACAAGCTGGAGTGAGCTATGTTATGTGTACACAGTTATGAACAAGCTGGAGTGAGCTATGTTATGTGTACACAGTTATGAACAAGCTGGAGTGAGCTATGTTATGTGTACACAGTTATGAACAAGCTGGAGTGAGCTATGTTATGTGTACACAGTTATGAACAAGCTGGAGTGAGCTATGGAGTGAGCTATGTTATGTGTACACAGTTATGAACAAGCTGGAGTGAGCTATGTTATGTGTACACAGTTATGAACAAGCTGGAGTGAGCTATGTTATGTGTACACAGTTATGAACAAGCTGGAGTGAGCTATGTTATGTGTACACAGTTATGAACAAGCTGGAGTGAGCTATGTTATGTGTACACAGTTATGAACAAGCTGGAGTGAGCTATGTTATGTGTACACAGTTATGAACAAGCTGGAGTGAGCTATGTTATGTGTACACAGTTATGAACAAGCTAGAGTGAGCTATGTTATGTGTACACAGTTATGAACAATCTGGAGTGAGCTATGTTACGTGTACATAGTTATGAACAAGCTGCAGTGAAAAGTATTCATCAGAAAGGTTATATTATCTGAATATTTTATCAACTGTACATGTGTAATAATATATATTAACGCTAAATTACATTGTGTCAATAAAATTGCCATTTTAATGTGTAATACCTGAGTATCTGGAGTTTACCTGGAGAGAGTTCCGGGGGTCAACGCCCCCGCGGCCCCGTCTGTGACCAGGCCTCCTTAGGTCAGTGTCCCAGGATGCGACCCACACCAGTCGACTAACACCCAGGTACCCATTTTACTGATGGGGAACATAGACAACAGGTGGAAAGAAACACGTCCAATGTTTCTACTCTGGCTGGGAATCGAACCCAGGCCCTCACCGTGTGAAGCGAGAGCGTTAACCACCAGGCCACCAGGAGATGTTGTGGAACAATAAGAAACTACTATGTAAAAAATAAATATTTTACTATGTAATATATATATATGAAGCTTATTTATAAAATAAACACGCTCCCATACACATTCACAACCTCCCCCCCCCCGATACCCAGTCATCACTCAAAAACTTCAGAGATGTATAAAAGGTTCTACTACTGATGAAGCTACTGTGTGGCGAAACGTTCCCTTAATAAAGATATCCAAGTGTTGCATATGTTTCTAATTTATCAACTCGTCGGTTCTCTGAAGCATTCATCTACATTCCTGTCAGATGCAGCAACATCTTGGCATCTTAATACAGGGAATGCTTCACTTGCCTAACCCTCGGGCACGACCTACTTCCTCATTGGTCAAATGTGATACCACCTACTTGTGCTTCACCTCTCCTGCCTACGGTATATAAGCTACTTCTGGAGTACCTAGAGTTTACCTGGAGAGAGTTCTGGGGGTCAACGCCCCTGCGGCCCGGTCTGTGACCAGGCCTCCTGGTGGATCAGAGCCTAAGCAACCAGGCTGTTACTGCTGGCCACACGCAATCCAACTTACGAGCCATAGCCCGGCTGGTCAAGTACCGACTTGAGGTGTTTGTCCAGTGCCTGCTTGAAGACTGCCAGGCGTCTATTGGTAATCCCCCTTATGTATGCTGGGAGGCAGTTGAACAGTCTCGGGCCACTGACACTTATTGTATGGTCTCTTAACGTGCTAGTGACACCCCTGCTTTTCACTGGGGGGATGTTACATCGTCTGCCCAGTCTATTGCTTTCGTTGTGAGTGATTTTCGTGTGCAAGTTCGGTACTAGTCCCTCTAGGATTTTCCAGGTGTATATAATCATGTATCTCTCCCGCCTGCGTTCCAGGGAGTACAGGTTCAGGAACTTCAAGCGCTCCCAGTAATTGAGATGTTTTATCTCCATTATGCCCGCCGTGAAGGTTCTCTGTACTTTTTCTAGGTCAGCAATTTCACCTGCCTAGATAGAACAAGAGACCTGGAGAGTGTCATCATGGGCTTGGCATCCCTAGTTTTGATGGTACTCATCTTCACCGCACATATGCTGTATTCTTTTCAAGATTGATGGACTGACCACATCGACTGAAGGCTGAGGGACTGATTACCTCGAACCCCTCCTATTTTTCACCATTTCCTTTGTACGGACTGATGAAGCCACTGTGTGGCGAAACGTTTCCTTAATAAAGATACCCAAGTGTTGCATATATGTCTAATTTATCATATATTCTCTGAAGTGGAAACCTAACACTCCCTAAAATATGCTGAATTATGATTTTCTATAGATCAGAGTTTTTAAAAGGAACATTAAGTAGGAAATTGAAGATACACTAGTAGTAATTGCAGTGATGTACAACCCACCACCGAACTGCAGGAAGCCAAAATAAGAATAAGAGTGCAACAGAACAATGTTGGACACACAAGCTAAGGTGGCCAGAAGAGCTTACATGGGTAGAGCAAAACTACCAGTTATGGGTGATTTCAATCATAAGGAAATTGATTGGGAAAACCTGGAGCCACATGGGGGTCCCAAAACATGGAGAGCCAAACTGCTGGATGTGGAAATATATCGCATTCGTCTCTCAACCTACGGGGTGAGAGGACGCTTTCCGAGACTACCCCATATTGCCACCTGGTGGTGAGTCAAGTACTTGGGTACCAAGATGCGGAACATATGGGACGGAGAATAAACATAGTCTGCATTGAGCTGGTTCGTGGCACATTAAGTGGCGCTACGATGAACGCCCTACTCCCTGGCATCATAAGGGATGTATGTGGTATTCCCAACGAGGAATTTTATGGCGTCGCTCTGAATGCATTGACAAGGATCTTCGTGAAATTTGTGCGAGCCGGCTTCTACTCCAGAATTGTCTAGGATTATCAAGAATGACGCATGAGTGTTAATTCAGCGCTGGATGTAGTTTTACATGATGTCTCCAAGTACTCTACATGGGTGAAGGTACAAAATGTACTTTTGAGGCGATGGCTTACAGTCTACAGGAGGTTTTCAGCAGTTATGGGACAGTGCATTCTGCAACCATGGGAGTGTGGAGGGATGGTCCATGTGAAGGGCTGCTGGAGGGTTCCTACTCCCTCAAAATGTCCTTAACGAGGCCTATGCCGTCCTTCTTTACATTGGCCGGTTATAGGACACAGGTTTTTATGCACTATGCTGGCCAGAGGAGGACATGTTGTTTGTGTAGCTCCTATGAGCACATGGCAGCCCAGTGTCTGCAGCAGCAGACTCCTCGAGTTCCGGGGCCTTCATTTGTGATTCAGCAGCCGTGCGACTTGGTCCCTGAGCCGGGTGGTTTGGGAGGACGGAGGACTGACCTCTGGAGCGAGGGGGTCGAAAGGGAGGAGGCGTCAGCGGAGACATGCGTCACTCTCCCAGGGGCGTCGGGGAAGACGAAGGTGATGCCTGAGGAACCTTTAGCCCAGGATGCTTCGACCCAGGATGGTTTACTGGCGGATGTGCTCAAAGATTTTTTGGATGGGACGGAGTCCTGTGCAGAAGGAGTCTCGAGTTTATGTGAGGAAGGAGTGCTGGAGGGACAACAAAAAGTGGAGAACGCCTTGAGTAAAGAAGGACTGGAGTGTGTGGTGGACGTGGAGGTACACCAGGATCATTCGACTAATGTCGATATGTGTGTCAGCAGAAGTTCTAGAAAAAGAACTGCAGGGGCGTCAGAGATAGACGAGGTCCTCACTCCGAGGCAGAGGCTGGGGAAGAAATCTTGGGCAGAGGCTGGGGAAGAAATCTTGGGCAGCGGTGGTAGAGCCGACGGCACTTAGTGGTAGAGGTGCGACTGAGTCGCACAGTGGGAGAGGGTAAACAGGAAAAAATGAGTGAAAAAGCAGGTATGCGTAATGTGAAAGGTGTGGTGCGTAAACCCCAGTGGCACAGGGGAAAGCCGCCTCTTCTGTAACATTCAGGTGTGTCAAAATTAGTGTTAATGGTCTTAATACAAAGGTCAAGAAAGTTTGGTTGGTGTGGTTTTTACGGAGGTTTGATGTTGACATTTGTTTTTTGCAGGAGCACAATCACAGGTTCGGATGTGAGTTGAGGTTGAAAGGATATCGGACATATGGCAATAGTACTTTGCAGTTGAAGGGTGGGGTTGTAGTGGCGGTAAAGGAGGCCAGCCAGCCCTTGCATGTAACGGGTTGGGAAGTAGGTGGGTGGGAGGGTGGTGAGGGTGGATGGTTTCTGGGGTGAGAGAAGGGCATGTTTCATAGGTGTATTCATGCTGGCGACCAGCAATACCAGGGTAAAAGTTGATTTTGTTATGGAGGTATTGCTGTATCACTTGAGAGGTTTGCCCTCTATAAAAGTAATAGGAGGGGATTGGAATTGTGTGATACAGAGTGGTGATGTGGAACCGAGGGGGGGCAGGTTGTGTGCTGGGTGTCCTGAGGGAGGTGTTGAGGGATGTTGAGGGATATTGAGGGATGTTGAGGGATGTTGAGGTTGTAGAAGTTGTGGGGAGGGGGGGATACCTGGTGGAGCATATGTTCATCCGTAGGGGATATGAGGCATGATTGGACAGAATCTATGTTATGCAGGGCATAGGTGTGGAGAGGGTGAGAGCCTTCGATGTGGGGTTTTCTGATCATAGGGCGGTGATAGTGGATCTGATGTGGGATGGCATGGTGCGTATTTACTCTGGGTACTGGAAATTAAATGTAAGGCTTCTTAAGGCAGAGGGGGAGGGGCCATTTTTCAGTGATTGGTGGTTGCAATTTTGGGAGGCTAGGGATAGGACGATGAATCTGCTAGATTGGTGGAAGATGCAGACTAAGACTGGGATAGGGAATATTTTTCAAGGTTAGGAGACGGGAGGAGGCGAGGTGGCGTTATGGGTTGAGAATTATCTAGAGGGACAGTTGCATGCCTGTTATGACGGGGGGGTAGGGGTGAGGCCATAGACAGTCCACGGGGTAGGATAGCTGAATTTCATAATGATAGGTTTGATGCAATCAGGGTTATGGCGGGGTTAGAGGATGTATTGTGGGGTGATAAGCCGTCCGGGTTTGTATTACGCAAATTTCGAGAACGTTGAGTGGTGACCACATTTTTACAATTGGCGGCAAGCCCTGGGGTGGGGGATATCCAGAGGGTCAGGTCCTATCCACCACGGAAAGTATGAGTCTCTATGCCGATAGTTGGTTTAGGGAGAAATGGAGGAGGAGGGGGGGGGTGGTTCCTGGGAAGGGATTTTCGAGGGGGGGCTCAACAGTGTTTTAAGTGAGCAGGACAGGGTGGGGTTGGAGGGTGGTATAAGTGAGGTTGAGGTGGAAGCTGCGGTTTTCAGGATGAGCACTGGAAAGACACCGGGGATAGACAGTATACCAAATGATTTTTATAGAGCTCATTGGGGGTGTATAAGGCAGTGCTTTATTGGGGTATTGAATCATATGTTAACTAGTGGGAAGTTGGGCAAATCGCAAAATATGGGTGTCATAGTTTTGGTGCCAAAGCAGAGGGGAAGAAAGGGCTTTGAGTGCTTATCGAGCAATATCTCTGATGTGCGCAGATTATAAGGTTTTTGCGAAAATTTTGGGCAATAAAATGAAGAAGGTAATGGGGTCGACGATACATAGAGGACAGTTTGAAATTCCGGGAAGGAGTATGAGGGTAGGTCATGGGCGTATCAGGGATTTCCTCGAGGGTAATAGTGGGGGGGGGGGTATTCTAGATCTGGATTGGGAGAATGCCTATGATTGCGTGGATAGGGATTTTTTGACTGAGAGTTTGGTAAGGTTGGGCTTTGGAGGGGGAGGGGACGAGTGAGAACTTTGTATGCTGATGCTTCCATGAGAGTACAGGTAAATGGTAGGTTGGGTAGTCCTGCAAGCATGGAGAGGGGTTTGAGGCAGGGGTGTCCACTCTCCCAAATACTCTTTGCATGCATGCAGAATCCATTCTATGGACTTGTGGATGGTGGGACTAGAAGGAGGGGGGAGGGAGGAGGCTATAGTGGGGGTGTGAAGGCTTACTCAGCCCTGTAACAACTTCAGACAGTATTACTCAGGCTGGCTCCTCCTCAGGAAAATTAATGAATAGAAAAAGAAATAATAATTCACAAAGATAAACGCTATTTATTAAATCAAACATAAAACAAAACATGAAAGGTATATCCTATTTGAAAGAAAAATGAAAAATGAAATGAATAAAATAACATTTGAACTCAACACTAATATCTACAATGGTGTCTGGTGTTGGTGACACTGTTGTTGAAACCGTAGCCGTTGCTGATGATAAGGGGGGGGGGAAGGTCGCAGGTGTTGGTGACCATCCACTGGCTAGTTCTTCACAGAGAATCGCCGTGATTATTATCCCGATGACAGGAAAGCAGGTTCTTTACCGCTGCAATGCTGTGGAGTTACGTCCTGCACTTTCATACAGGTGCACAGGTAGTTCAATACAAAATGGAGAAGTCTCTGGACGTTAGTCCTTCTCCTGTTCTACTCGTTGATTGCCAGGTGACCCTCTCTGACATCCAAGAGTAGAGTTGGAAGCTGTGAGTCTAGTGATTTACTGTTAACCAGAGCCCCACACGTCACCTTTCGGGGGGGGGGGAGAAGAGGGAGGGGAAGGGATAGCGGGAGCTAGACTGACCCTACCTTAACAAGTAGCCGGCAGACAAACTATCAGTTTCAGGGAGGGGGAGGAAAGGCGGGAAAAACGGGAGCGTGACTTACCCTACCTTAACTAGTAGCCGGCAGACAAACCATCAATTTCAGGGAGGGGGAGAAAAGGCGGGAAAAACGGGAGATTGACTTACCCTACCTTAACTAGAAGCCGACAGTGAAACTACTGATACTATATATATTCCCTCTATACCTATCTATTGAACTTTTCCCTCACAGGGGGTATTGTGGGTTATGTAGATGATACTACTGTTTTAATTACCGAGATAGAGGATTTATGTAAGGTGGGAAGGGCACTTGAGATTTTTGGGACTGCTACGGGAATGAGGGTTAATAAGCAAAAATCATGGTTACTGGAGGTTGGTAATTGGGTAGGCAGGAGGTTGGGGGAGGGGTTTGGTTGGATAGCAGTGGAAAGGCTCAAGATTTGTGGGATTTTGTAATTGGCAGATGCACAGGAGAGTAGGTGGGTTAATTCAGAAATGGTAATGGACAGAGCTTTGGGTAGGCTTAGGAGTTTCCGGGCCAGGAATGCAACCTTGCATCAACGGGTGGTGGTGGTAAATTCGCTGATTTATAGTAAGGTGTGGGGAGTGGTGGAAATTTATCCCTGAAGTCAGGATATTATGGAAATACAGAGGAGAGTTTTAAGGTATGTGTGGGGTTTTGGGAGGGTGTGGTTGGGCAAAGATGTGGTAATGACCGTGGTAAGACAGGGAGGATTGGGTTTGATGGCATTAGGATCTAGGGTGAAGACACTCTATGTTAAGTTAAGCAGAGATACATTTGAGCAGGGGGGGGAAGGGGTATTCAGGTGGGGGAGGTGATGGGGGATGTTCGCAAATGGTGGAGTGGCAGGGACTTAGTGGAGTGTGAAGATATGTTGAGGTTTATGTTAAAGGTTCGCAATGTTAAAAATCTCATGGTAAAAAGGTTGGTGGGTGTGGGTCGTCGTCAGGAATCAATGCAGGGGGTGGCCGTATATCCCACGTATGACTGGAAGGTGATATGGGTTGAATTTAGTAAACTAAGGATACCGGCAAGGGTGAGGGAATTAGTATATAGATTTCTTATGGGGACTTTGGCATCGAAAGAGGTGCAAAGAAAAATTAATTTTGTGAGCGAAGCGTCATGGGAGCTTTGTGGGGAAGTTGAAACTGCTTTCCATGGTTCAGCAGAAGTTTGTGGTTACAGGAAAGTGGGTGCAGGAGGGAAGAGGAGCGATTGGTGGAATGATGATGTAAAGAGAGTAGTAAGGGAGAAAAAGTTAGCATATGAGAAGTTTTTACAAAGTAGAAGTGATGCAAGGAGGGAAGAGTATATGGAGAAAAAGAGAGAGGTTAAGAGAGTGGTGAAGCAATGTAAAAAGAGAGCAAATGAGAGAGTGGGTGAGATGTTATCAACAAATTTTGTTGAAAATAAGAAAAAGTTTTGGAGTGAGATTAACAAGTTAAGAAAGCTTAGAGAACAAATGGATTTGTCAGTTAAAAATAGGAGAGGAAAGTTATTAAATGGATAGTTAGAGGTATTGGGAAGATGGAGGGAATATTTTGAGGAATTGTTAAATGTTGATGAAGATAGGGAAGCTGTGATTTCGTGTATAGGGCAAGAAGGAATAACATCTTGTAGGAGTGAGGAAGAGCCAGTTGTGAGTGTGGGGGAAGTTCGTGAGGCAGTAGGTAAAATGAAAGGGGGTAAGGCAGCTGGGATTGATGGGATAAAGATAGAAATGTTAAAAGCAGGTGGGGATATAGTTTTGGAGTGGTTGGTGCAATTATTTAATAAATGTATGGAAGAGGGTAAGGTACCTAGGGATTGGCAGAGAGCATGCATAGTTCCTTTGTATAAAGGCAAAGAGGATAAAAGAGAGTGCAAAAATTATAGGGGGATAAGTCTTTTTCTGTCTCATAAACACGCTAGATAACAGGGATATCTTGCTACTCCTACTTACACTTTGGTCACACTTCACAGACACGCACATGCATATATATATATACATACATCTAGGTTTTTCTCCTTATTCTAAATAGCTCTTGTTCTTTTTTATTTCTTCTATTGTCCATGGGGAAGTGGAAAAGAATCTTTCCTCCGTAAGCCATGCGTGTCGTATGAGGCGACTAAAATGCCGGGAGCAATGGGCTAGTAACCCCTTCTCCTGTATACATTTACTAAAAAAGAGAAGAAGAAAAACTTTATAAAACTGGGTTGTTTAAATGTGCGTGGATGTAGTGCGGATGACAAGAAACAGATGATTGCTGATGTTATGAATGAAAAGAAGTTGGATGTCCTGGCTCTAAGCGAAACAAAGCTGAAGGGGGTAGGAGAGTTTCAGTGGGGGGAAATAAATGGGATTAAATCTGGAGTATCTGAGAGAGTTAGAGCAAAGGAAGGGGTAGCAGTAATGTTAAATGATCAGTTATGGAAGGAGAAAAGAGAATATGAATGTGTAAATTCGAGAATTATGTGGATTAAAGTAAAGGTTGGATGCGAGAAGTGGGTCATAATAAGCGTGTATGCACCTGGAGAAGAGAGGAATGCAGAGGAGAGAGAGAGATTTTGGGAGATGTTAAGTGAATGTATAGGAGCCTTTGAACCAAGTGAGAGAGTAATTGTGGTAGGGGACCTGAATGCTAAAGTAGGAGAAACTTTTAGAGAGGGTGTGGTAGGTAAGTTTGGGGTGCCAGGTGTAAATGATAATGGGAGCCCTTTGATTGAACTTTGTATAGAAAGGGGTTTAGTTATAGGTAATTCATATTTTAAGAAAAAGAGGATAAATAAGTATACACGATATGATGTAGGGCGAAATGACAGTAGTTTGTTGGATTATGTATTAGTAGATAAAAGACTGTTGAGTAGACTTCAGGATGTACATGTTTATCGAGGGGCCACAGATATATCAGATCACTTTCTAGTTGTAGCTACACTGAGAGTAAAAGGTAGATGGGATACAAGGAGAATAGAAGCATCAGGGAAGAGAGAGGTGAAGGTTTATAAACTAAAAGAGGAGGCAGTTAGGGTAAGATATAAACAGCTATTGGAGGATAGATGGCCTAATGAGAGCATAGGCAATGGGGTCGAAGAGGAATGGGGTAGGTTTAAAAATGTAGTGTTAGAGTGTTCAGCAGAAGTTTGTGGTTACAGGAAAGTGGGTGCAGGAGGGAAGAGGAGCGATTGGTGGAATGATGATGTAAAGAGAGTAGTAAGGGAGAAAAAGTTAGCATATGAGAAGTTTTTACAAAGTAGAAGTGATGCAAGGAGGGAAGAGTATATGGAGAAAAAGAGAGAGGTTAAGAGATTGGTGAAGCAATGTAAAAAGAGAGCAAATGAGAGAGTGGGTGAGCTGTTATCAACAAATTTTGTTGAAAATAAGAAAAAGTTTTGGAGTGAGATTAACAAGTTAAGGAAGCCTAGAGAACAAATGGATTTGTCAGTTAAAAATAGGAGAGGAGAGTTATTAAATGGAGAGTTAGAGGTATTGGGAAGATGGAGGGAATATTTTGAGGAATTGTTAAATGTTGATGAAGATAGGGAAGCTGTGATTTCGTGTATAGGGCAAGGAGGAATAACATCTTGTAGGAGTGAGGAAGAGCCAGTTGTGAGTGTGGGGGAAGTTCGTGAGGCAGTAGGTAAAATGAAAGGGGGTAAGGCAGCCGGGATTGATGGGATAAAGATAGAAATGTTAAAAGCAGGTGGGGATATAGTTTTGGAGTGGTTAGTGCAATTATTTAATAAATGTATGGAAGAGGGTAAGGTACCTAGGGATTGGCAGAGAGCATGCATAGTTCCTTTGTATAAAGGCAAAGGGGATAAAAGAGAGTGCAAAAATTATAGGGGGATAAGTCTGTTGAGTGTACCTGGTAAAGTGTATGGTAGAGTTATAATTGAAAGAATTAAGAATAAGACGGAGAATAGGATAGCAGATGAACAAGGAGGCTTTAGGAAAGGTAGGGGGTGTGTGGACCAGGTGTTTACAGTGAAACATATAAGTGAACAGTATTTAGATAAGGCTAAAGAGGTCTTTGTGGCATTTATGGATTTGGAAAAGGCGTATGACAGGGTGGATAGGGGGGCAATGTGGCAGATGTTGCAAGTGTATGGTGTAGGAGGTAGGTTACTGAAAGCAGTGAAGAGTTTTTACGAGGATAGTGAGGCTCAAGTTAGAGTATGTAGAAAAGAGGGAAATTTTTTCCCAGTAAAAGTAGGCCTTAGACAAGGATGTGTGATGTCACCGTGGTTGTTTAATATATTTATAGATGGGGTTGTAAGAGAAGTAAATGCGAGGGTCTTGGCAAGAGGCGTGGAGTTAAAAGATAAAGAATCACACACAGGGTGGGAGTTGTCACAGCTGCTCTTTGCTGATGACACTGTGCTCTTGGGAGATTCTGAAGAGAAGCTGCAGAGATTGGTGGATGAATTTGGTAGGGTGTGCAAAAGAAGAAAATTAAAGGTGAATACAGGAAAGAGTAAGGTTATGAGGATAACAAAAAGATTAGGTGATGAAAGATTGAATATCAGATTGGAGGGAGAGAGTATGGAGGAGGTGAACGTATTCAGATATTTGGGAGTGGACGTGTCAGCGGATGGGTCTATGAAAGATGAGGTGAATCATAGAATTGATGAGGGAAAAAGAGTGAGTGGTGCACTTAGGAGTCTGTGGAGACAGAGAACTTTGTCCTTGGAGGCAAAGAGGGGAATGTATGAGAGTATAGTTTTACCAACGCTCTTATATGGGTGTGAAGCATGGGTGATGAATGTTGCAGCGAGGAGAAGGCTGGAGGCAGTGGAGATGTCATGTCTGAGGGCAATGTGTGGTGTGAATATAATGAAGAGAATTCGTAGTTTGGAAGTTAGGAGGAGGTGCGGGATTACCAAAACTGTTGTCGAGAGGGCTGAGGAAGGGTTGTTGAGGTGGTTCGGACATGTAGAGAGAATGGAGCGAAACAGAATAACTTCAAGAGTGTATCAGTCTGTAGTGGAAGGAAGGCGGGGTAGGGGTCGGCCTAGGAAGGGTTGGAGGGAGGGGGTAAAGGAGGTTTTGTGTGCGAGGGGCTTGGACTTCCAGCAGGCATGCGTGAGCGTGTTTGATAGGAGTGAATGGAGACAAATGGTTTTTAATACTTGACGTGCTGTTGGAGTGTGAGCAAAGTATCATTTATGAAGGGATTCAGGGAAACCGGCAGGCCGGACTTGAGTCCTGGAGATGGGAAGTACAGTGCCTGCACTCTGAAGGAGGGGTGTTAATGTTGCAGTTTAAAAACTGTAGTGTAAAGCACCCTTCTGGCAAGACAGTGATGGAGTGAATGATGGTGAAAGTTTTTCTTTTTCGGGCCACCCTGCCTTGGTGGGAATCGGCCAGTGTGATAATAAAAAAATAATAATAAGTCTGTTGAGTATACCTGGTAAAGTGTATGGTAGAGTTATAATTGAAAGAATTAAGAGTAAGACGGAAAATAGGATAGCAGATGAACAAGGAGGCTTTAGGAAAGGTAGGGGGGGTGTGGACCAGGTGTTTACAGTGAAACATATAAGTGAACAGTATTTAGATAAGGCTAAAGAGGTCTTTGTGGCATTTATGGATTTGGAAAAGGCGTATGACAGGGTGGATAGGGGGGCAATGTGGCAGATGTTGCAAGTGTATGGTGTAGGAGGTAGGTTACTGAAAGCAGTGAAGAGTTTTTACGAGGATAGTGAGGCTCAAGTTAGAGTATGTAGGAAAGAGGGAAATTTTTTCCCAGTAAAAGTAGGCCTTAGACAAGGATGTGTGATGTCACCGTGGTTCTTTAATATATTTATAGATGGGGTTGTAAGAGAAGTAAATGCGAGGGTCTTGGCAAGAGGCGTGGAGTTAAAAGATAAAGAATCACACACAAAGTGGGAGTTGTCACAGCTGCTCTTTGCTGATGACACTGTGCTCTTGGGAGATTCTGAAGAGAAGTTGCAGAGATTGGTGGATGAATTTGGTAGGGTGTGCAAAAGAAGAAAATTAAAGGTGAATACAGGAAAGAGTAAGGTTATGAGGATAACAAAAAGATTAGGTGATGAAAGATTGAATATCAGTTTGGAGGGAGAGAGTATGGAGGAGGTGAACGTATTCAGATATTTGGGAGTGGACGTGTCAGCAGATGGGTCTATGAAAGATGAGGTGAATCATAGAATTGATGAGGGAAAAAGAGTGAGTGGTGCACTTAGGAGTCTGTGGAGACAAAGAACTTTGTCCTTGGAGGCAAAGAGGGTAATGTATGAGAGTATAGTTTTACCAACGCTCTTATATGGGTGTGAAGCATGGGTGATGAATGTTGCAGCGAGGAGAAGGCTGGAGGCAGTGGAGATGTCATGTCTGAGGGCAATGTGTGGTGTGAATATAATGCAGAGAATTCGTAGTTTGGAAGTTAGGAGGAGGTGCGGGATTACCAAAACTGTTGTCCACAGGGCTGAGGAAGGGTTGTTGAGGTGGTTCGGACATGTAGAGAGAATGGAGCGAAACAGAATGACTTTAAGAGTGTATCAGTCTGTAGTGGAAGGAAGGCGGGGTAGGGGTCGGCCTAGGAAAGGTTGGAGGGAGGGGGTAAAGGAGGTTTTGTGTGCGAGGGGCTTGGACTTCCAGCAGGCATGCGTGAGCGTGTTTGATAGGAGTGAATGGAGACAAATGGTTTTTAATACTTGACGTGCTGTTGGAGTGTGAGCAAAGTAACATTTATGAAGGGATTCAGGGAAACCGGCAGGCCGGACTTGAGTCCTGGAGATGGGAAGTACAGTGCCTGCACTCTGAAGGAGGGGTGTTAATGTTGCAGTTTAAAAACTGTAGTGTAAAGCACCTTTCTGGCAAGATAGTGATGGAGTGAATGATGGTGAAAGTTTTTCTTTTTCGGGCCACCCTGCCTTGGTGGGAATCGGCCAGTGTGATAATAAAAAAAATAATAAAAAATATTTTTGTTCTTTGGAGGTGGTGAGATTGTGGATGACGAGGGTTTTCCGTTTATTGGAGGGGGGGGGGTCAGATATCACCCCTTAGGGCTTTAATGTTAGATGTGGGAGGGGTGACCAGCGAAGTGGGGAGGGCTATCACGTACGTAATAGTTGATTACTTGTACGTTTCTTGGAGGATGCGGGAGGTGGGGGGAAACATTAGGATTAAAGCGTTAGCGGCGAGTTTTTATAGGACAGCGTGTGGGAACAAACTATTATATGGGGTGTGGTGGGTAACCACTTTTCCGGAGGGTTATCGTGGACTCACTGTTGCACGCTTACTCCACTTGATGTCTGGGTAGGGCGGCAAAGGGTTGGTCTCTCCAGAGGTGTGTTCCATAGGAATGATTGGATGCCTGAGTGCTGTAGGTTGACTGGGCTGCATGGTGTAGATGTGTGTAACAGTTTTGGAGCAGTCGGACGGTTGTGTGCTATGAGATTGAGAGTATGAGCTTACCGTGGTGAGTGTAGGGGTTGGTATGGCATAATCTTTTTGCCTGGTTTGCATCTGGGTCCTTGTTGCTGGTGAAACCTTCTGGTGGAGGTGTGACATGAAGGTGACCTTTCTCATGGACTGTTGCTCGTTTGAATGGACGGAGGATTGAGTAAATCGTCTAGTACAGTCCGGATTAATTGTTTTTCTACGGTTTGTCCAGGCGATGCTTTTGACTTTTGTACTAGCTCGGCACTTATAGTTGTTCATCGCATTGTGAACATAAAACCATAACTGTCACATGTTCGATTAGGTTGTGTCACTAGTCCTAGGGTATGAAGGGGCAGGTTCTATTCTGTTGGTTTTGTTTCAGACGGTAGGTGGAGAAGCTGAGGGTAGGGACACCTTAGAGGCGCTGGTCTGTTGGATCCTGTCCTTTTAGACACATGATGCAGTAGTATCATGATTGGTATACTTGATGCTCTGTTTATAGTGCATGCAAACCTGTGAGGAAGTATGTTGACTATTGATACCTGTGTGTTACATGCAATACTTTATTTGGTAGTATCTGCTGAAGTAAGGTGAACCATTGTATAAGGGTTTCAGTGTATGTAGACCTTATGACCTTCGTAAACCCACGGTGGTACAAGTGTGTATGTGATGTTTTGTTTATTCTTTTACCATCATAAGCATCATTTTGTATATGGGATTATATACATATGTATAAGTAGGGGATAGGTTTTGTGTATGTTACTGGGTAACAAGGTTTTGTCCAAGGTTAATGCATAGAATGCACCATGCGAGTGACGTAATATTTTGAATTTATTAATTATTTTTTTTGTTATGGTTAGGGTACTTAATGCATCTGTATGACCTTATTTAAGGGCCTTAAGGGTCAGGATATTGGGATATACCCGCTGCAAGACATACTGTACGTTGGATCCTAGTGTATATGAATCCGTTTAGGAGAATATAGTTAGCAGTACTTGAAAAGGCTCTACTCAGTGAGTGTGTTGGTGGGGACTAACTTCAGTTTTGGTCCTTTCTATAGTATGTGTATCCTGTTCTTATGATTTTAAAAGCATAATTAAGGGGGTAAATTATGACCTCTGTACGAGCTTGTACAAGTTATTTATGGGGTTTATATATATTTTTATATCTGTATGGTAGGTCAAATAACATTGAATGTTAACCGTCTAAATCGGCCGTGTGTGGAGGGGAATGTAGTAGCGGTAATGGATATGGCCCAGCACGGGTCTGTGGTTATTGTTGGTGGTGTAGATACGCATGTAGGAACCATGGTTTTAGATATTGTTCTATTTGTGGAGAGTAATATATATGTTTATGTTATTTCGTGTCAAGTGAATTCACACATATTTTTTTTCACGTATAATCTTTGTCTTTTTTCAACTGAGTAAAGCTTTTGTGGGGTTTTATTGCACAAACACACACACACACACACACACACACATATATATATATATATATATATATATATATATATATATATATATATATATATATATATATATATATATATATATATATATATATATATATATATATATATGTCGTGCCGAATATGTAAAACCGGTCAATTAGCAAGAACATTTAAAATTAAGTCCTTTCTGAAATTTTCTCTTATACGTTTAAAGATATATTTTTTTTCATTAATGTTAATGTAAAAATTTTTAACTTTGCACCAAAAGAATCTTAGAAAACTTACCTAACCTTATTATAACAAGAGCAATTTATTTTAGCCTAACCCAACTAAATATATTTTAAATACGTTCACAAAAATTTAGTACTAAACAAACACAATCAAATATATTTTTTTCGTTAGGTTCAGAATGATTTTGGCGAAATTATTACATACACAAATTTTCACTTGTCCTATATAGCAAGATGAGCGTTGCTATTTAAGCCAAGATCGCAAGTTCTGCCTATTCGGCACGACATATATATATATATATATATATATATATATATATATATATATATATATATATATATATATATATATATATATATATATATATATATATATATATATATATATATATATATTTATTTATTTTTTATTATCACACTGGCCGATTCCCACCAAGGCAGGGTGGCCCGAAAAAGAAAAACTTTCACCATCATTCACTCCATCACTGTCTTGCCAGAAGGGTGCTTTACAATACAGTTTTTAAACTGCAACATTAACACCCCTCCTTCAGAGTGCAGGCACTGTACTTCCCATCTCCAGGACTCAAGTCCGGCCTGCCGGTTTCCCTGAATCCCTTCATAAATGTTACTTTGCTCACACTCCAACAGCACGTCAAGTATTAAAAACCATTTGTCTCCATTCACTCCTATCAAACACGCTCATGCATGCCTGCTGGAAATCCAAGCCCCTCGCACACAAAACCTCCTTTACCCCCTCCCTCCAACCTTTCCTAGGCCGACCCCTACCCCGCCTTCCTTCCACTACAGACTGATACACTCTTGAAGTCATTCTGTTTCGCTCCATTCTCTCTACATGTCCGAACCACCTCAACAACCCTTCCTCAGCCCTCTGGACAACAGTTTTGGTAATCCCGCACCTCCTCCTAACTTCCAAACTAAGAATTCTCTGCATTATATTCACACCACACATTGCCCTCAGACATGACATCTCCACTGCCTCTAGCCTTCTCCTCGCTGCAACATTCATCACCCACGCTTCACACCCATATAAGAGCGTTGGTAAAACTATACTCTCATACATTCCCCTCTTTGCCTCCAAGGACAAAGTTCTTTGTCTCCACAGACTCCTAAGTGCACCACTCACTCTTTTTCCCTCATCAATTCTATGATTCACCTCATCTTTCATAGACCCATCCGCTGACACGTCCACTCCCAAATATCTGAATACGTTCACCTCCTCCATACTCTCTCCCTCCAATCTGATATTCAATCTTTCATCACCTAATCTTTTTGTTATCCTCATAACCTTACTCTTTCCTGTATTCACCTTTAATTTTCTTCTTTTGCACACCCTACCAAATTCATCCACCAATCTCTGCAACTTCTCTTCAGAATCTCCCAAGAGCACAGTGTCATCAGCAAAGAGCAGCTGTGACAACTCCCACTTTGTGTGTGATTCTTTATCTTTTAACTCCACGCCTCTTGCCAAGACCCTCGCATTTACTTCTCTTACAACCCCATCTATAAATATATTAAACAACCACGGTGACATCACACATCCTTGTCTAAGGCCTACTTTTACTGGGAAAAAATTTCCCTCTTTCCTACATACTCTAACTTGAGCCTCACTATCCTCGTAAAAACTCTTCACTGCTTTCAGTAACCTACCTCCTACACCATACACTTGCAACATCTGCCACATTGCCCCCCTATCCCCCCTGTCATACGCCTTTTCCAAATCCATAAATGCCACAAAGACCTCTTTAGCCTTATCTAAATATATATATATATATATAAATATATATATATATAAATATATATATATATATATATATATATATATATATATATATATATATGTATGTATATATAAATATATATGGAGGCAAAGAAGGGAATGTATGAAAGTATAGTAGTACCAACACTCTTATATGGACGTGAAGCTTGGGTGGTAAATGCAGCAGCGAGGAGACGGTTGGAGGCAGTGGAGATGTCCTGTCTAAGGGCAATGTGTGGTGTAAATATTATGCAGAAAATTCGGAGTGTGAAAATTAGGAAAAGGTGTGGAGTTAATAAAAGTATTAGTCAGAGGGGAGAAGAGGGGTTGTTGAGGTGGTTTGGTCATTTAGAGAGAATGGATCAAAGTAAAATGACATGGAAAGCATATAAATCTATAGGGGCAGGAAGGCGGGGTAGGGGTCGTCCTCGAAAGGGTTGGAGAGAGGGGGTAAAGGAGGTTTTGTGGGCGTAGGGCTTGGACTTCCAGCAAGCGTGCGTGAGCGTGTTAGATAGGAGTGAATGGAGACGAATAGTACCTGGGACCTGACGATCTGTTGGAGTGTGAGCAGGGTAATATTTAGTGAAGGGATTCAGGGAAACCGGTTATTTTCTTATAGTCGGACTTGAGTCCTGGAATTGGGAAGTACAATGCCTGCACTTTAAAGGAGGGGTTTGGGATATTGGCAGTTTCGAGGGATATGTTGTGTATCTTTATACGTATATGCTTCTAAACTGTTGTATTCTGAGGACCTCTGCAAAAACAGTGACAATGTGTGAGTGTGGTGAAAGTGTTGAATAATGATGAAAGTATTTTCTTTTTGGGAATTTTCTTTCTTTTTTGGGTCACCCTGCCTCTGTGGGAGACGGCCGACTTGTTGAAAAAAAAAATTATTAACACACTGGCCGATTCCCACCAAGGCAGGGTGGCCCAAAAAAGAAAAACTTTCACCATCATTCACTCCATCACTGTCTTGCCAGAAGGATGCTTTACACTACAGTTTTAAACTGCAACATTAACAACCCTCCTTCAGAGTGCAGGCACTGTACATCCCATATCCAGGACTCAAGTCCGGCCTGCCGGTTTCCCTGAATCCCTTCATAAGTGTTACTTTGCTCACACTCTAACAGCACGTCAAGTATTAAAAACCATTTGTCTCCATTCACTCCTATCAAACACGCTCATGCATGCCTGCTGGAAGTCCAAGCCCCTCGCACACAAAACCTCCTTTACCCCCTCCCTCCAACCTTTCCAAGGCCGACCCCTACACCTCCTTCCTTCCACTACAGACTGATATACTCTTGAAGTCATTCTGTTTCGCTCCATTCTCTCTACATGTCCGAACCACCTCAACAACCCTTCCTCAGCCCTCTGGACAACAGTTTTGGCAATCCCGCACCTCCTCCTAACTTCCAAACTACGAATTCTCCGCATTATATTCACACCACACATTGCCCTCAGACATGACATCTCCACTGCCTCCAGCCTTCTCCTCGCTGCAACATTCATCACCCATGCTTCACACCCATATAAGAGCGTTGGTAAAACTATACTCTCATACATTCCCCAATTTGCCTCCAAGGACAAAGTTCTTTGTCTCCACAGACTACTAAGTGCACCACTCACCCTTTTCCCCTCATCAATACAATGATTCACCTCATCCTTCATAGGCCCATCCGCTGACACGTCCACTCCCAAATATCTGAATACATTCACTCCTCCATACTCTCTCCCTCCAATCTGATATCCAATCTTTCATCACCTAATCTTTTTGTTATCCTCATAACCTTACATAATGTCGTGCCGAATAGGCAGAACTTGCGATCTTGGCTTAAATAGCAACGTTCATCTTGCCATATAGGACAAGTGAAAATTTGTGTATGCAATAATTTCGCCAAAATAATTCTGAACCTAACGAATAAAATATATTTCACTGTGTTTGTTTAGTATTAAATATATTGTAAACAAATCTAAAATATATTTAGTTGGGTTAGGCTAAAAATATATTGCTCTTGCTATAATAAGGTTAGGTAAGTTTTCTAAGTTTCTTTTGAAGCAAAATTTTTACATTAACATTAATAAAAAAATATATATCTTTAAACGTATAAAAGAAAATTTCAGAAAGGACTTTATTTTTAATGAGTTCTTGATAACTGACCAGTTTTACATATTCGGCAAGACTTTATATATATATATATATATATATATATATATATATATATATATATATATATATATATATATATATATATATATATAAACACTGATCTCTGGCTGAAGGAGACTCGAACCTACGAACCTTGGAACAAGATACGCAGTGCTTTACCAATCTTCCCACACTGGTAAAGCTCTGCATACCTTGTTCCAAGGTTCGTAGGTTCGAGTCTCCTTCAGCCAGAGATCAGTGTTTGTGTATATTTCGCCTGCTCTTGCGAATTCCTTGCATAGTTAATATCTCTAGTAAGGCTGATGCATGCAGGGGATGAGTTGAAAAGATGTAAGCCTTCTCCCTGAAAGCTGGCTGCCTTGGATCAACGTCTAGCGCAAGCTGGACTCCAAGGTATATATATATATATATATATATATATATATATATATATATATATATATATATATATATATATATATATATATATATATATATATATATATATATATATATATATATATATATAAGACTTTGTCCTATTTGTTTATAATGACTCCTCCTGTTTGTTTGGGAGTCAGGATGTTTTCAATAAAGAGGGTTGTGGTTATTGTTCAGATGTGTTTGGTAATATCTATGTGTAAAATTTTATTTTGTTATTGGGTGTGTACTGACATTGTCTACCAATGTTTTTTGCTATGTTATTTTGTCAGCTTGGTTTTTTTCATGTACTATGTATAAGTCTTTTAAATAAAATATAAAAAAAAAACTCCTGGATGTGGTACTGGAAAACCTCATCCATCAACGTGCTAGGAACACTGCCAGAGAGAGAGGTGAGGTTGAGCCAGTAATGCTGGACCTCGTATTCACCCTGAGTAGTTCAGACATTCCAGACATCAAATATGAAAAGCCCCTCGCAGGTAGTGATCACGTGATTCTGTGCTTTGAGTACACAGAGTTACAAGTGGAGAGGGTAACAGGAGAAGGATGGGAAAAGCCGAACTACAAAAGGGAGGACTACACACGCATGAGGAAATTTCTGCAATAGGTTCAGGGAGAAATTGTTAGGAAAATCAGTTAACAAAATGATGGGCTACATGTCAACAAAATGCAGGAGAGGTTTGTTCCCAAGAGCAACATAAATACTGGGAAGATGAGAACGAGCCCTTGGTTTACCCAAAGGTGTATGGTGGCAAAAGCTAAGTGCGCTAGAGAATGGAAAAAGTACAGAACACAAATGACACAGGAAAATACAGATTAGTCAAAGAGCCAGAAATGAGTAAGCACAGATAAGGAGGGAGGCCCAGCAAGAGTACGAAAATGACAATGCATCCAAAGTCAAGTCTGACCCAAAGCTGTTATATAGCCACTTCAGGAGGAAGACAACAGTCAAGGTCCAGGTATTCAGGCTGAGAAAGGAAGGTGAGAAGCTCACAAGAAGCGACCAAGAAGAATGTGATTAGCTCAACATGAGGTTTAAGGCAGTATATACAGTGGAGACAAAACGACTCCAGGAAGTCGGAAAGGGGGGGGGGGGTAAATCAACAAGGGATAAGAAGAACATAAGAAAGAAGGAACACTGCAGCAGGCCTACTGACCCATGCAAAGCAGGTCCATGTCCCCCCAGGTTAGACCAATGACCCCTTCCCAGATTAGCCCAATGACCCCCCCCCGGATTAGCCCAATGACCCACCCAGTCTGATCATCTCCACTCAAGGATGGAGCACTGCACCAGACCCAGCAGCACAAGCTAGTCGGGTCCAACTCACACCCACGCACACCCACTCATGTATTTATCTAACTTATTTTTAAAACTACACAACGTTTTAGCCTCAATAACTGTACTCGGAAGTTTGTTCCACTCATCCACAACTCTATTACCAAACCAGTGCTTTCCCATATCCTTTCTGAATCTGATTTTTTCCAACTTGAAACCATTGCTGCGAGTCCTGTCTTGGCTGGAAATTTTCAGCACGCTATTTACATCCCCTTTATTTATTCCTGTTTTCCATTTATACACCTCGATCATATCCCCCCTAATTCTACGACTTTCGAGAGAGTGCTGATTCAGGGCCCTCTGTCTATCCTCATAGGGAAGATTTCTGATACATGGGATCATCTTTGTCATCCTCCTCTGTATGTTTTCCAGAGCATTATATCCATTCTGTAATACGGTGACCAGAACTGAGCAGCATAGTCTAAATGAGGCCTAACCAAGGATATATAGAGTTGAAGAACAACCTGAGGACTTCTATTATTTATGCTGGATGAAATACACACAACCCAAGAGGAGGTGAAGAAGCTGTTATGTGAACTTGATACCTCAAAGGCGGTGGGACCAGATATCTCACCGTGGGTTTAGAGAGGGAGCAGAGATGCTGCGTGTCCCACTAACAATAATATTCAACAAACCCACTGAAACTGGGCAACTTCCTGAGGTATGGAAAACTGCAAATGTAGTCCCCATTTTTAAGAAACTAGACAGATATGAGGCACTGAACTACAGACCAGTGTTACTGACGTGTATAGTATGCAAAGCCATGGAGATGATTATCAAGAGGAGAGTAGTGGAGCATCTAAAATGGAACAAGTTTAAAAACGTGTTGATAAATTAGACACAAGAGCAACTCTTGGGTATCTTTATTGAGGAAACGTTTCGCCACACAGTGACTTCATCAGTCCATACAAAGAAGAATCTTGAAGAACAGGAGGAGAATGAGGTAATCAGTCCCTCAACCTTGAGTCGATGTGGTCAGTCCATCAATCTTTTCTATTCTATTCATCTGCAAAGTTTAAAAACGAAAACCAGCACGGATTCATGGAAGGAAAATCCTGTGTTGCTAACCTTCTGGAGTTTAATGAAAGGGAACAGAAGTAAGACACGAAAGAGAGGGGTGGGTAAACTGCATTTTCTTAGACTGCAAGAAGGCCTTCAACACTGTTCCTCACAAGAGATTAGTGCAAAAGCTGGAGGACCAGGCACACACAGCAGGAAGGGAACCGCAATGAACCAGATAATACCTGATAGGGAAGCAACAACGAGTCATGGTACATGATGAGGTGTGAGGTTGGGCGCCTGTGACGAGCAGGGTTCCACAGGGGTCAATCCTTAGACCAGTGCTGTTTTTGGTAAATGTGCACGATATGACAGAGAGGATAGACACTGAAGTGCCCTTGTTTGCAGATGTGAAGTAAATAAGAAGAATTAAATCGAATGAGGATCAGGCAGGATTACAATGAGATATGGACTGGCTGAAAGCCTGGTCCAACAACAGGCTTCCTGAATTTAACCCTGACAAATTCAAAGTCACGAAGGGAAGGGCAAAGAGAACCGCAGAGAGTACAGGCTAGGTGGCGAAAGACTACAAACCTCACTCAAGGAAAAGGGTCTTGGGGTGTGCATAATACCGAGCACATCTGCGGCGCCCATCAACCAGATAACTGCTGCAGCATACGGGCGCCTGACAAAATTGAGAAAAGCATTCCGATACCTCTGTAAGGAATCGTTCAAGACTCGGTACACCGTGTATGCCAGGTCCAATTTGGAACCTACATCTGGTCAAGCACGATAAGAAATTAGGGAAATTGCAAAGGTTTGCAGCAAGACTAGTTCCAGAGCTAAGGGGAACGCCCAACGAAGAGGGGCTAAAGGAAATCCACCTGACGACACTGGAGGACAGGAGAGTTAGAGGAGACATGATAACCACACAATACTGCAAGGAATTGACACGGTGGACGGAGACAGAATGATCATGAGATGGAACACAGAAACAAGAAATCACAATTGGAAGTTGAAGACTCAGATGAGTCAAAATGATGTTAGGAATTATTTCTTTAGTCACAGAGTTGTCAGAAAGTGAAATAGTCTGGTAAGTGACATAGTGAAGGCAGGAACCATACATAGTTTTAGGATGAGGGATGATAATGCTCATTGAGCAGGGAGTGAGAGGGCACAGAAGCGATCAGTGAAGATGCGAGGCCAGAAGGTATGAATCGACACCTGCAATCACAAATAGGCGAGTACAAACAGGCGAGTACACACACACACACACACACACACACACACACACACACACACACGGCACAAGTTTGGAACCCACACCTTGTCAAGCACGTGAAGAAATTAGAGAAAGTGCAAAGGTTTGCAACAAGACTAGTTCCAGAGCTAAGGGGAATGTCCTACAGAGAAAGGTTAAGGGAAATCTGCCTCACGACACTGGAGGACAGGAAAGTTAGGGGAGACATGATAACGACATCAAAACATCGCGAGGAATTGACAAGGTAGACAGAGACAGGATGTTCCAGAGATGGGACACAAAAACAAAAGTCACAGTTGGAAGTTGAAGACCCAGATAAGTCAAACGGATTTTAGGAAATATTTTTCAGTCATAGAGTTGTCAGAAATTGGAATAGTCTGGCAAGTGTAGTGGAGACAGGAACCATACATAGTTTTAAGACGAGGTATGATAAAGGTTATGGATTCAAAGAAACACATTTATCAGCATTCACCAATGTGAGGGAAAAGTTCAACAGATAGGAGTAGCGAGCGAGTATATGGTAACGATAGTTTGATTGCCGGCTGCTTGTTAAGGTAGGGTAAATCTAGCTCCCACTATCCCCCCCTTTTCTCCCCACCCCGAAAGGTGACGTGTGGAGCTCCGGCCAAACAGTAATCACTCGACTCATAGCTCCCAGCACAACTGTAAGTAAAAGTCTGCTCCTATTCTAGTGGACTTATTGGTTGAAAGCTTCACTTTTGACCAATAATAAACTTAGTCCTTTCAGCCTTGATCTCCATGTTAGATGTTTTGATAATCACCACGTCTTTTAGGTATTGTACTTATCATGGAGAGTGATTTCTTAAGCAGTGGGTAACCTGTCTCTCTTTCCAGCTTGGAATGACAGATCGGGTCACCTGCCAACCAACGAGAAGTGTTGAAGTAGAAGGACTTTTGCAAAATTCCGGAGACGTCACTTTTTGGATCTACCTACCTTATTAACTCTAGGCGACAGCAGACAGCAGCCCCTCCATGGTAGACAGGCCAGAGGTCCATTGTCCATCCTTCATGACTTATGGACTAATGAGGACGTGAATGCTGAGGTTCAGTCTTCTTATCAGTTTCTCCTTGACCTTAGATCCAAACTTGAGGAGACCTCTGACATTGTTTCGAAAAACTTAAGCTTGTCAATGGACCAGTACAAAACATATTTTGATTCCAAAAGTCAGAGAAGTTTTAAAGTAGGGGATGAAGTTCTGGTACTTTTGCCTATCAAGTCAAATAAATTATTAGTAGCACGGAAAGGTCCATATAAGGTGTTAAAAATTTGTGGGAAGGTTGATTACCTCATAGAAGTCAAGGGGAAACCTAAGCTTTATCATATCAACATCCTTAAGAAATATTGCCGAAGAAATTCGGTTAACTGCCTGAATAACTTTGATTTAGTTTTTCCACACAAACTTGATAAGACAACTGAGGAGTGTAAGATGTGCGTAATTGACACCTCTAACGTAGACTATGACAGAGAACTACATGACTTGGTGACTCTTGACCACTCGAGTGCAACAAACGTTAATATTAATGAGTCTTTGGATGACCATAAGAAACGTGATCTGCTTCAATGTGTGGGTAACTTCTCAGACGTTTTTACTGATATTCCTGGTGTCACCTCCACGGTAGTCCATAAGACTGACTTAGTCACGGACAATCCTATCAAACGGAAATTATACCCAGTTCCAGTTCACCTTAGAGATGCATTTGACCGAGAGGTAGACAAATTATTAAAACTAAATTTTATTGAACATTCAGTATCTGCATATTGCTCACCAGTAATCATGGTTAAGAAGGAGGATAATTCATAGATACTTGCTATTGACTTCAGAGGCCTTAATGCTATAACTCGGTGGGATGCTGAGCCTATGCCCTTAATAGATAGCAATTAACACAAATTTTATGACTCTTCCTTCTTTTCAGAGATTGATATTGCGCAGGCATATCATCAAGTAATGTTAGATCCTTCTTCTAAGCAGTACATCACCTGTGCTACCTACGTGAGACTGATGAGAAAGATCTTTGGTAATATGCCAAATGTTTCAGTTTATTTTGATAACATTTACGTAATGGCATCCACGTGGGGCAAGCATATCTAAACGTTAACATCAGTTTTTCGTAGGTTACGCTCACATGGCCTCACTGCCAAGCCAAAGAAATGCTTCCTTGGGTATAACAAGATTAGATATCTCAGACTGATCCTTTCTAATAACTCTTTGCAGCCTCTCCCCAATAAGATCAAAGCTTTATTAGAATTTAAATTCCCCAAAACCAAGAAGCTCCTGCGTAGATTTCTTGGTTCTATAAATTTTTATGCACAGTTTATCCCGAACCTTACTGATCTTACAGGCATCTTATCCGGCTTCCTTAAAAAGTCTGTGAAGGAACCTCTTGAACTTTCCGACGTAGCTCGAGAAAAGTTTAATGAGATTAAAATTATCTTCTTGAAAGACCCTAAACTTAAGATTCCAGATATTAATAAAACATTTTGTTTAACCCTTAAATGGTCCAAACGTATATACACGTTTTTTTAACATCTGAAAGTATGTAAAAAAATGTAGATCTTTTTTGTTTTACATTTGAAAACGTGTAAAAAAACTTTTATCTACTTTTTTTTTGCTATATTTGAAAATATATAAAAAAAACAATAGATCTACTTTTGTAGCACTACGAATTTGAACGTCGATCTGTTTGGACTGTTTAAGGGTTAAGAACTGATGCCTCCAATACTGGCTTAGGTGCGGTGTTACTACAATACCATGATGGTACTCCCTTCCATGTATGCTTCCTAAGCCGGAAACTCCTTCCCGCAGAAACGAGATACTCCACCATAGCAAAGGAATGTTTGGCCCTTGTGTGGGGTATCTCCAAGCTTAAATTTTATTTACTGGGAAAAGAATTAATTTTAGAGATGGATCACAAACCTTTGATATACCTAGAAACTTTTAAGGGAACCAACAGTCGCCTCTTGAGGTGGACATTTTCTCTCCAAGCTTTTAAGTTCCATATTGTGTATATCAATGGTTCTTCCAATTATTTCTCTGACCGGTTAAGTCGTGACAGTTAGTAGAAGATTTGTTGCCTTACGCGACTTCCACATTTTAGAACTTTTTCCTCGCCTATTCTTCTTATACTCCTTAACTATAAGTCTTGGTATGGGGGAGTGTGAGGGAAAAGTTCAACAGATAGGAGTAGCGAGCGAGTATATGGTAACAATAGTTTGATTGCCGGCTGCTTGTTTAGGTAGGGTAAATCTAGCTCCCGCTATCCCACCCTTTTCTCCCACCCCAAAAGGTGACATGTGGGGCTCCGGCCAAACAGTAATCACTCGACTCACATCTCCCAGCACAACTGTAAGTAAAAGTCTGCTCCTATTCTAGTGGACTTATTGGTTGAAAGCTTCACTTTTGACCAATAATAAACTTAGTCCTTTCATCCTTGATCTCCATGTTAGATGTTTTGATAATCACCACGTCTTTTAGGTATTGTACTTATCATGGAGAGTGATTTCTTAAGCAGCTTGGAATGACAGATCGGGTCACCTGCCAGCCAACGAGAAGTGTTGAAGGAGAAGGACTTTTGCAAAAGTCCGGAGACGTCACTTTTTGGATCTACCTACCTGATTAACTGTAGGCGACAGCAGACAACAACCCCTCATCTTTGTAGTGGTAAAGAACCTGCTTTCCTGTCATCTGGACTGACTATTCAAAGCTATAGACTCTGTGAAGAACTAGCCGTTGGGTTGCCACTAAACACCTGTGATCCCCCCCCCCACATCATCAGTAACGGCTACAATTTCTACAAGACGGTGTCAACCTCCATTAGACACCCCAGTATACCTGTAAATATTAGTGTTGAATTCAAATGTCATTTTTCCATTTCATTTTTCATTTTTCTTTCAAATAGGATACACCTTCTTGTTTCACTGTTTTATCTTTGCATTAATAAATAATAAAGTGTTTATCTTTGTGAATTATTATTTCTTTTTCTATTCATTAATTTTCCTGAGGAGGAGCCAGCCTTGGTAATACTGTCTGAAGTTGTTACAGGGCTGAGTAAGCCTTCACAACCAACATGTCCAGACACAACTAGAAAGAGGAGAGAATAAAGCGGCGAGGCATTTCTGAGCAATTCTGACATAGGGAATATCGAATATAAGAGTCCTTCTCCCTCGTTGCTGGTACCCAGACTGTTTTGAGTCTTGAAAATCTTGCAGAGGAAAACTTAGAGAAAGATAGTATTGGAAAAATAAAAGAAGCTCAATTTCTAAAGAGAAACCTCTCATGAGGTAATTTTTTGATGAAGTTCAGTGAGAAAGGAAACTTAAAGGGAAGACACTGAATAAGATGATGGATTAAATATATGGAAAGTGACTCAGAGGAGAATTTCATATCGAAGAGTAAAAGAAGCAATGGAAGGAATAGCGTGAGACTAAGGTTCACCAGGAGACGCGAAGAGGCTAAAGCTAAATGTGCTCTCGCACATTTAGCTTTAGCCATTTTGCGTCTCTAGAAAATAAATATGTGATTATAAGAGCTAGAAATGAATATGCGAAAAGTTTAGGTTATAAATATACTCAAGTGCTGGATCTGTAACTTGATCGTCAGACACAACTCTATAACTGCAAGGTAAACAAGTCTTCAGAAAACAATAGATTCAATTAAAATGAATGAAAGATCTCCCGCTGGCAATTTTATCCCAGATAAAATACTCCGAGTGTCTGGCTGAATTGTTTACTCTTTTCCTAAAAGGAAGAAATAATTTAACCCAATTCATCTACTAAATAAATTTACATATATACAATTTCATGAGTCATTCAGGAAACTGATCCTCACACAGTCTCCACATAAATATTTATTCGGCGTACTTTGTATTTCCCCTTTCCTCTCTTCTATTTTTGCAACTACATATTCACAGTATTGACCAGTATCTCTCCTAGCCAGGCAAATCATGTTTAAAATATTTTCTACTCCCTCTCTTCTAGCCAACTATATCATGTGAACACATACCACTCACTATTTTATCATGATTACTACATCCATTACTGCCTCTCTACTAGCCAGTTACTGTACTTCACGTGCACAACATTCACTAATCACATTCTCCTACAATGTGCACTATATCTTCCTTGATCTCTCTCCTAGCCGGCTACATCATGTGACATTCACTCACCAATACTCTCAACTAGTTAAATTTCCCATGTGCTCTATATAATTTAAGGAAATATTTTTTGTGCTTCTCTGTTGTTCTTTAATCTTCCTTTGAATTATTATTAAGTGCTTGACTTGCTCTGTATTAAACCTGGTAAGTATCATTCTGCTGATGAGAGGCTCAGAGTTACCTTAATATTTCCTCTCAAGACACACGCACACATCTCATGCTATTTCTTCATCTATCTCGTCTGTTATTTTGATAACAGGGATAACCTATCTGCAGTTAAATTTTTACATAAAGGATGTTTACTTACATTTCTATGAATTTATATATATATATATATATATATATATATATATATATATATATATATATATATATATATATATATATATATATATATATATATATATATATATGTCGTGCCGAATAGGCAGAACTTGCGATCTTGGCTTAAATAGCAACGCTCATCTTGCCATATAGGACAAGTGAAAATTTGTGTATGCAATAATTTCGCCAAAATCATTCTGAACCTAACGAGAAAAAAATATTTCACTGTGTTTGTTTAGTATTAAATTATTGTAAACAAATCTAAAATATATTTAGTTGGGTTAGGTTAAAATAAATTGTTCTTGTTATAATAAGGTTAGGTAAGTTTTCTAAGTTCCTTTTGGAGCAAAATTATAAATTTTTACGTCAACATTAATGAAAAAAATATATCTTTAAATGTATAAGAGAAAATTTTAGAAAGGACTTAATTTTAAATGAGTTCTTGCTAATTGACAAGTTTTACATATTCGGCACGACATATATATATATATATATATATATATATATATATATATATATATATATATATATATATATATATATATATACATATATAGGGAAGTACCACCTCTATAGCTGGAATGGGGACCCTCATCCTCAGAGAAGACAATAAACGTACCTCAGGGAAAACTCAAGGTTCTCCCCGGAGCTGTTTGAATATTTTCTTCTCCTACCATCCCCTATACATTTTTTATTCTATGTGAACATTTATTAATAAACAAAATACATTTACAGAAAAAAACAAACATGAATACAATGGCACAATGGCACAATGTATCAAAGATCATGAATTTCCTCCAGCTCCTCCGAGGCTGGACGTGAGCCAAGTACGCAGCAAGCATTTCCCCTCTGGATGGCGACGCTGAGGCGCTGGAACATGAAAGTGGCTGCCCTTGGGTCCCTGGTGGTGTCGATGAGTCTGGAACCCAATTCTTTAAGGAAACGTGTGGCATTTTTTCCCCATGATCCCAAGGTCTCTGATCCCACTGGGACAAATTGATACTGTTGGCTAATGTCCCTGTACTTGCTGATCTTGTACTCCTCCCTGTGGTCAGCAGCTCCTCCCTGTCGCCCCACACTGTGATGGATATAGGTGTCAGCCAGTGTGGACACACAGGTATAGTCCCATGCTAAGAGCTTGCCATTCTTCCAAGGATAGATGGTGATCCCATAGGGGCGGTTTGCTGGGTTGTGGGTATTGTTTGCTGCAAGTGATCGTGGCTCCCTCTCGGCAGGGCATCCAGCTGTAGCAAGGGTTCTCTTAATGATGTCATTGACCTCATTGTCTTGCATGCCAGCCCTTGGTTTTGGAACAGTTAAGACCATGTAGACCGTATTGGTCTGCTTGCACTTCGCCGCAAATACACATATATTCTGTGTGAATTGGGGCAGCAAGGCGCAGAGCCACTGCAATACGGAGGGTCTTAGGGTCGAGTCGCGTTCCCATTGCCGATATGGGAACTGTTTGGAGGAAGTCCCCGGAGTGAGGTGCACTCACAGCCTGGAGACAGGCAATCTCCCTATCTGATGTTGCAGCCCTGAGCATGTTGGCAAGCACCTTTTCAGCAATTGGGCCATCCCAGCTTGACTGTTTGTGAGCCAGTGCTGCACTAGGGTTTGGTGCTGGAGCAGCAAGAGTCTCCCATTCGGTGATGGCACTGGCATAGCTAGGGTCTTCTATTCCTGCTGAGTCACTGAGGGTGTCAGGAAGAATTTGTCTTATCAACTCGTTTGATGCAATGGAAGAGGATAGGAAAGCTGGTAGAGCAATCTGGGAGGATCTGCGTACTCCTAGCCCTCCAAGCCTGACCGGAAGTGAGGCTTGCAACCACTGTCCATAGTCAAGGGAAAGATTCAATACACTCTCTAGCATGGCCTTCAGGAGAGAGTCATATTCCTTGAGTTTTGAACTGCTGAAGGCTGGGGAGCATCTCAGAAAATAGGTAAGTTTTGGGATTGGCAGGCACCTGGTGAGTAGGTAGAAGGCATCGTGTGTGTCAATGTCTTTCATCCTGCTTTCCATCGTCCGGAGGTCTGAGACTTTTTTCCTAGGATCAGATTGATGGCATTGGACCCAAGAGGAGCACCGAGGAGAGTGCTATTGGCTGGATCAATGGCTCGTGCTCCTGGTAAAACGGCACTAATATTCTGGATCATCTGTTGATTGGTAGAAACTATTTCACATTTGGTGGGGTTTAAAGAAAGGCCCAGGCTTTCTCCCATGTCTTTAATTTTACTGATGAGAGATTCTGTTGTGCCAGCCAGGGTACCGTCGTCCAGGAACCAGATATTGAGCTCACTGGAGAGTGCCTCCGTGACTTCCTTGATGACCAAACAAAATAGAAAGGGGGCGAGAGGGTCCCACTGTTGCACGCCCTCACACGAGTCAATTTCATGGTCCCCAAACAATAGTTTGGAAGTCACACTATAACACGATTCTATGAAGGGATAAAGGGAAGGGAAGTTTCTATAAACTGCTTGGAGAGCAGCATCCCTTCTGACTGAGTTGAAAGCATTGGCAAAGTCCAATTTGACCAAGGCTTTTTCATAGGACATGTTTTTGATATACACTCGTGCTGTGTGGGCAGCTGCTTCACAGCCCTGTTGAACGCCGAACCCGAGCTGAGTTGGTTTCAGCATTGCAGCAGCCTCTTGACTCACCCTTCTTACTGCAGCCTTGGCGACTAGGCGCCGAAGGGTGTTACCCACTGCAATGGGCCTGATTCCGCCATCCTTTTTCCGGAGGGCACACAATGAGGCACGAAAGAAAAAGGGTCTGATGGCCTCTGGGACACTGCCAGCCAGGCACAGCAGCCTCTCTGAAACCTCACCAAGTGCTGGATTGAGTATTTGTTTTAAGTGTTGAGGCCTTAAACCGGTGAAACCTCCTGTTGAACCCTGTGGAAATGGCATAGCAGCTTTACACACATCAGCATCCTGTAAGGTTAGATGTTCTTCGCCTGCTGCAATGTCAGGGAGGTCAATGTTGGTACTGGGAGCCCTGGGTGGATGTTTGTCCTTCAGAGCTTGCGCCGTGCTGACGTCCTTGGGAGCGATGGTATCCTCACTGGTTATAAGTCTCAAAGCTCCAATAGTATTACCCTCTTCTATTTTTTTGCTAATTTGGGCTCTGATTTTTGAGGTGTCCGGTGTCCTGTTGTTGGCATTTGCCTGGCTGGTGTTTGTCGCCCTAGGGGGGAGACGGACGAGGTTGTCATCCCTTGGGAATGCATTTATTGCCCTAATAACATGTGTTGCTAGTGACTTGTCCCTCCTTGGTGGGACAGCCAAACAAGCATTGCCAAAAAGCAGCAAGTTGTGCCAGGATCTCTTGTTTGAAGGAGCATCGTTGACTTTCTTCAGAAGGTCAGTGAATTTGCTAGCGGTTTGAGGGCGAGCTGCTTTGGGGATGTGTGTCAGAGTCCTGGTGGATGTTAATTTGATTGCAGATTTGAGGTCCTCTGTAGAGGTGAAGTCACGGTAGCTGTCAGCCCTGTCTGCTGGGGGAGGCCGTTGGTTGTTCTCATTTGGAGCTCTCCTGGAGCCTAGACATCCATTGTGTGCACGGATGTTGCCAGATGTGGGATTGAGTGCACATTCCCTGTGGCACACCCGGCAGATGCCTCGTGAACGACAGCTTTGGCTCTGTCGTGAAGATTCCTGGGAACCCGCGACTACTTGTGACATTGCTGATATCGTGGGGGTGGGAGGGCGCCAGCTGTGGGGTGACGGGTGAAGGGCAGCATGGATGCATGGGGGATGAGGGTGGGGGAGTAGCGAGCGGCGGAACTTGTAATTGGTGGGGCACTAAACGGCAACACCCTTGGTCAGGAAGTCAGTGGGCCTAGGCTGGGATGAGGGGAGGGGATCTGGGATGGGGGAGGGGGGAGGGAGTGGCCCTGTGTGTTCGCTGAAGACGCACATCACTGACTAACTTTTGCTAATTGTTATTCACTTATTGTTCCATTTAGAAAAAACCCCTCGCCATTTGGCACACTAATCACCATGCTCACACTATTAACCAAAGTGTTCTTCTGTTCACCATCCAATGACCGTGTCGTGGGCGGCCACTTCCTTCCCCAACCCACGACCCTGGCCGATCACATTTGTAAACAAAACCTCCTCCACACCTCCACTGCCAGGATCCCCTCACCACCGCTACTTCCCAAATCCCAACATGCACACTGCACATTCACTGATACAGAAGCAATGGTCTGATGTAGAGGTTTGTCACAACTCTGTGATCTCCGGTGGATACTCACCGGAGATATATATATATATATATATATATATATATATATATATATATATATATATATATATATATATATATCGTGCCGAATAGGCAGAACCTGCGATCTTGGCTTAAATAGCAACGCTCATCTTGCCATATAGGACAAGTGAAAATTTGTGTATGCAATAACTTCGCCAAAATCATTCTGAACCTAACGAAAAAAATATATTTCACTGTTTGTTTAGTATTAAATTGCTGTAATCAAATCTAAAATATATTTAGTTGGGTTAGGCTAAAATAAATTGTTCTTGTTATAATAAGGTTAGGTAAGTTTTCTAAGATTCTTTTGGAGCAAAATTAAAAGTTTTTACATTAACATTAATGAAAAAAATATATGTAAAGTAATTCTACCAACTTTATTACAAAAAAATATATCTTTAAAAGTATAAGAGAAAATTTTAGGAATTAATTCTAAATGAGTTCTTGCTAATTGACCAGTTTTACATATTCGGCACGACATTATATATATATATATATATATATATATATATATATATATATATATATATATATATATATATATATATATATATATATTATTATTTTATTATCACACCGGCCGATTCCCACCAAGGCAGGGTGGCCCGAAAAAGAAAAACTTTCACCATCATTCACTCCATCACTGTCTTGCCAGAAGGGTGCTTTACACTACAGTTTTTAAACTGCAACATTAACACCCCTCCTTCAGAGTGCAGGCACTGTACTTCCCATCTCCAGGACTCAAGTCCGGCCTGCCGGTTTCCCTGAATCCCTTCATAAATGTTACTTTGCTCACACTCCAACAGCACGTCAAGTATTAAAAACCATTTGTCTCCATTCACTCCTATCAAACACGCTCACGCATGCCTGCTGGAAGTCCAAGCCCCTCGCACACAAAACCTCCTTTACCCCCTCCCTCCAACCCTTCCTAGGCCGACCCTTACCCCGCCTTCCTTCCACTACAGACTGATACACTCTTGAAGTCATTCTGTTTCGCTCCATTCTCTCTACATGTCCGAACCACCTCAACAACCCTTCCTCAGCCCTCTGGACAACAGTTTTGGTAATCCCGCACCTCCTCCTAACTTCCAAACTACGAATTCTCTGCATTATATTCACACCACACATTGCCCTCAGACATGACATCTCCACTGCCTCCAGCCTTCTCCTCGCTGCAACATTCATCACCCACGCTTCACACCCATATAAGAGCGTTGGTAAAACTATACTCTCATACATTCCCCTCTTTGCCTCCAAGGACAAAGTTCTTTGTCTCCACAGACTCCTAAGTGCACCACTCACTCTTTTTCCCTCATCAATTCTATGATTCACCTCATCTTTCATAGACCCATCCGCTGACACGTCCACTCCCAAATATCTGAATACGTTCACCTCCTCCATACTCTCTCCCTCCAATCTGATATTCAATCTTTCATCACCTAATCTTTTTGTTATCCTCATAACCTTACTCTTTCCTGTATTCACCTTTAATTTTCTTCTTTTGCACACCCTACCAAATTCATCCACCAATCTCTGCAACTTCTCTTCAGAATCTCCCAAGAGCACAGTGTCATCAGCAAAGAGCAGCTGTGACAACTCCCACTTTGTGTGTGATTCTTTATCTTTTAACTCCACGCCTCTTGCCAAGACCCTCGCATTTACTTCTCTTACAACCCCATCTATAAATATATTAAACAACCACGGTGACATCACACATCCTTGTCTAAGGCCTACTTTTACTGGGAAAAAATTCCCCTCTTTCCTACATACTCTAACTTGAGCCTCACTATCCTCGTAAAAACTCTTCACTGCTTTCAGTAACCTACCTCCTACACCATACACTTGCAACATCTGCCACATTGCCCCCCTATCCACCCTGTCATACGCCTTTTCCAAATCCATAAATGCCACAAAGACCTCTTTAGCCTTATCTAAATACTGTTCACTTATATGTTTCACTGTAAACACCTGGTCCACACACCCCCTACCTTTCCTAAAGCCTCCTTGTTCATCTGCTATCCTATTCTCTGTCTTACTCTTAATTCTTTCAATTATAACTCTACCATACACTTTACCAGGTACACTCAACAGACTTATCCCCTTATAATTTTTGCACTCTCTTTTATCCCCTTTGCCTTTATACAAAGGAACTATGCATGCTCTCTGCCAATCCCTAGGTACCTTACCCTCTTCCATACATTTATTAAATAATTGCACCAACCACTCCAAAACTATATCCCCACCTGCTTTTAACATTTCTATCTTTATCCCATCAATCCCGGCTGCCTTACCCCCTTTCATTTTACCTACTGCCTCACGAACTTCCCCCACACTCACAACTGACTCTTCCTCACTCCTACAAGATGTTATTCCTCCTTGCCCTATACACGAAATCACAGCTTCCCTATCTTCATCAACATTTAACAATTCCTCAAAATATTCCTTCCATCTTCCCAATACCTCTAACTCTCCATTTAATAACTCTCCTCTCCTATTTTTAACTGACAAATCCATTTGTTCTCTAGGCTTTCTTAACTTGTTAATCTCACTCCAAAACTTTTTCTTATTTTCAACAAAATTTGTTGATAACATCTCACCCACTCTCTCATTTGCTCTCTTTTTACATTGCTTCACCACTCTCTTAACTTCTCTCTTTTTCTCCATATACTCTTCCCTCCTTGCATCACTTCTACTTTGTAAAAACTTCTCATATGCTAACTTTTTCTCCCTTACTACTCTCTTTACATCATCATTCCACCAATCGCTCCTCTTCCCTCCTGCACCCACTTTCCTGTAACCACAAACTTCTGCTGAACACTCTAACACTACATTTTTAAACCTACCCCATACCTCTTCGACCCCATTGCCTATGCTCTCATTAGCCCATCTATCCTCCAATAGCTGTTTATATCTTACCCTAACTGCCTCCTCTTTTAGTTTATAAACCTTTACCTCTCTCTTCCCTGATGCTTCTATTCTCCTTGTATCCCATCTACCTTTTACTCTCAGTGTAGCTACAACTAGAAAGTGATCTGATATATCTGTGGCCCCTCTATAAACATGTACATCCTGAAGTCTACTCAACAGTCTTTTATCTACCAATACATAATCCAACAAACTACTGTCATTTCGCCCTACATCATATCGTGTATACTTATTTATCCTCTTTTTCTTAAAATATGTATTACCTATAACTAAACCCCTTTCTATACAAAGTTCAATCAAAGGGCTCCCATTATCATTTACACCTGGCACCCCAAACTTACCTACCACACCCTCTCTAAAAGTTTCTCCTACTTTAGCATTCAAGTCCCCTACCACAATTACTCTCTCACTTGGTTCAAAGGCTCCTATACATTCACTTAACATCTCCCAAAATCTCTCTCTCTCCTCTGCATTCCTCTCTTCTCCAGGTGCATACACGCTTATTATGACCCACTTCTCGCATCCAACCTTTACTTTAATCCACATAATTCTTGAATTTACACATTCATATTCTCTTTTCTCCTTCCATAACTGATCATTTAACATTACTGCTACCCCTTCCTTTGCTCTAACTCTCTCAGATACTCCAGATTTAATCCCATTTATTTCCCCCCACTGAAACTCTCCTACCCCCTTCAGCTTTGTTTCGCTTAGGGCCAGGACATCCAACTTCTTTTCATTCATAACATCAGCAATCATCTGTTTCTTGTCATCCGCACTACATCCACGCACATTTAAGCAACCCAGTTTTATAAAGTTTTTCTTCTTCTCTTTTTTAGTAATTGTATACAGGAGAAGGGGTTACTAGCCCATTGCTCCCGGCATTTTAGTCGCCTCATACGACACGCATGGCTTACGGAGGAAAGATTCTTTTCCACTTCCCCATGGACAATAGAAGAAATAAAAAGAACAAGAGCTATTTAGAAAAAGGAGAAAAACCTAGATGTATGTATATATATATATATGCATGTGCGTGTCTATGAAGTGTGACCAAAGTGTAAGTAGGAGTAGCAAGATATCCCTGTTATCTTAGCGTGTTTATGAGACAGAAAAAGAAACCAGCAATCCTACCATCATGCAAAACAGTTACAGGTTTTTGTTTCACAGTCATCTGGCAGGACGGTAGTACTTCCCTGGGTGGTTGCTGTCTACCAACCTACTACCTATATATATATATATATATATATATATATATATATATATATATATGCAAAACAACCACTCTGAAAGAATAGAGAAATTCCAAGCGCTTTCGTGACTAATGTGACTAATGTGAGCAGTCACGAAAGCGCTTGGAATTTCTCTATTCTTTCAGAGTGGTTGTTTTGCATATTTTAAAATCACCTGTTTACTGTGATCTTATTGCATATATATATATATATATATATATATATATATATATATATATATATATGTATATGTCTTGCCGAATAGGCAGAACTTGCGATCTTGGCTTCAATAGCAACCCACCCAAGTAATTTTTCAGTCCCATGAAGTCGGCCAAGCGAAAATCTGGGACAGAGATTTGATTGCAGTTATCTTGGTAATTCCATGATATATTGAAACCAAGTGATTTGTGATCACTTTCCCCAAGCTCATCATTAGCCTCAAGATTATTAATTAGTGAATCTTTGTAGGCAAGAACCAAGTCAAGCCAAGTTGGTTCTGTCACAACCTGTTCTAAAAAGCAATCCTGAACCGTGTCAAGAAAGTCACTAGACTCAAGATTTCCTGTCATATTGTTCCAGTCAATTTGTCTAAAGTTAAAATCTCCCATTATCACAACATTTTCATATCTAGATGCCTTATGAATTTTGTCCCATAACAGCTTACTGCCCTCCCTATCAAGGTTTGGGGGCCTATAAATCACACCCAAAATTAATTTGTCACGTCCCTCGAGAAACTGTGGCCTAACTGATTCTGTGTTCGATGTTTCTAATCTTATATCATGTCTAAGACAACAATGTAAATTTTCTCTGACGTACACCGCCACTCCACCACCCTTCCTGTTGACCCTATCAGTGTGGAATAGTTTATAACCCTGTATGTTGCATTCAGAAGGCATTTCTCTATCTTTCAGGTTGAACCAGGTCTCTTGTTCGACCAAAGTCTGCAGACTGAACATCATTGTACACCCGTCGATAAGTCTGTCGCGAAAGTCGATTTTTTACAATGCAGAACAAGCCACGTGGGGATAAATATCTCAAGATTTTTCGCACTCTCGTGCATCGTCAGGAGGTATGCAATGTTGCAAAACTTGCATCAAATAGTAGGCAGAAAATTCTTTGAGGCAAGGCAGAACCCCCTTCAAGAACCCTCTCCAACTTAGTCCAAGTAGGATACACCAGTTCTCAATATTTGAAGACAGTCACAAGTCTTTCAGTTACAAGTCTTTCATGGAATGGGTCTTCATTTCAAGTGTCATGACACTTGTGAGGGAAAAGTTCAATAGATAGGAGTAGCAAGGGAGTATATAGTAACAACAGTTTCATTGCCAGCTACTTGTTAAGGTAGGGTAAGTCAAGCTCCCGCTATTCCCGCCTTTTTTCCCCCACCCCTAAAGTGATAGTTTGACTGCCGGCTGCTTGTTAAGGTAGGGTCATTCTAGCTCCCGCTATCCCTTCCCCTCCTTCTTCCCCCCCCCCGAAAGGTGACGTGTGGGGCTCTGGTCCAAACAGTAATCACTAGACTCACAGCTCCCAGCACTACTGTAAGTACATGCCTGCCTTGTATTCTAGTGGATTTATTGGTTGAAAGCTTCACTTTTGACCAATAATAAACTTAGTCCTTTCAGTCTTGCTCTAAGTTGACTGTTGTAATAATCACCATGTCTTTTAGGTATTGTACTTATCATGGAGAGTGATTATTTAAGCAGTGGGTAACCTGTCTATCTTTTCAGCTTGGATGACAGAGAGGGTCACCTGTCAATCAACGAGAAGAACTGATGGAGACGGACTAACGTCCTGGAGACGTCCCATTTTGGATTTAATTACCTGTGCACCTGTATGAAATTGCAGGACGTAACCCCACATCATTGCAGCGATAAAGAACCTGCTTTCCTGTCATCGGGATAGAATACTCACGACGATACTCTGTGAAGAACTAGCCGGTGGTGGTCACCAACACCTGCGACCCCCCTCCCCCACATCAGCAACGGCTAAGATTTCAGCAACACGAAGTGTCACCAACACCAGACACCCCAATATATATATTAGCGTTGAGTTCAAATGTTATTTTATTCATTTCATTTTTCATTTTTCTTTCAAATAGGATGTACCTGTCATTTTTTATTGTTTTATGTTTGCTTTAATAAATAATAAAGTGTTTATCTTTGTTAATTATTATTTCGTTTTCTATTCATTAATTTTCCTGAGGAGGAGCCAGCTTTGGTAATACTGTCTGAGTAAGCCTTCACAAGTGGCGACCTTGCCAGGATGCAACTTGACAGAATCAAGATTCAATTCCATCTCGAATCTACTATTAGAACTTCAACGCCGCATACCACAGATGGTTACCACCAGCCATGAGTAATCATTCTCTATGGTAGGACTACAGTACAGGTATTTAAAAGATTTGGTGATTGTTATAGTCTCAATTTATTGTAAGTCAAGTCAGGCAGGATATAATATTTAATTCTGCCACCTTTTGGAGCTTGAAACACTTTGGAGGATTAGACTCTAGGGACCCGAGATTTTCCTGTGACAATTGGTTTCATTGAGCTCTTTATTATATCAAGGGAACTGTCATTGGACACTCTTGATTTGTTGGTGAGAAGATTGGATGGTCAAGGGACCCCATTCTACTTACTGTTTGCTCGGAGCCGGCATAGAACCCTTCGTTTTAATTAATACATATTGTTTAATTGAAGCAGGGATCGAGCCCTATGGTTTATTTACAGTTTGAGCAGAGCAGGAATTGAACCCTCCGTTCTCTTTAATACCCGTTTCATTTCCCCTGATAGTTTATGTTATTCTTGCAAGCATGGATGAATACCAGTTTTGGATGAATTCTGGAAGTAAGTTAGGAATAACAGGGAAAAATTTAGAATCTTTCATTAGTGCTAAGATTCAGGAAAGACTTGAAAGAGAGAGAATTGAGAGAGAAGAAAGACAGAAAGAGAAAGAGAAGACAAAAAGGAGAGAGAGAGAATTGAGAGAGAAATCCAAGAAAGACAGTTAGAAAGAGAGAGATAAGACAAAAAGGAGCGTGATAGACTTGATCGTGAGAAGAGAGCTAGAGTACGTGAAGAACAAGTTAAATTAAGAGAACTTGAGGAAAGAGCAAAGGATAGAGAAGTTGAGGAAAAAGCTAGAGAAGGTGAGGAAAAAGCTAGAGAACGTGAGGAAAAAGCTATAGAACTTGAGTTAATAGAGAGAGAAAAGGATCGCGAGCTCGAAAAATCTCGCTTTGAATTAGAGAATAGAAAGTTAACTCTTACACTACAACAATTAGAGGAAGGAGTAATTGAACATCATGCAGCTAGTGTACATATTCCAACACCTAATTTACCTCCCTTCACAGAGGGGGAAGACATAACTTCATACAATATTAGGTTTGAAAATACCGCTAGCCTCTGTGAATGGCCTGCTGACACCTGGGCTACCAGGTTAGGAATGTTATTTTCCGGTACCGCTTTGAATATCTATGCAACTTTGTCGCAGGATATTATATGTAATTATAACCTACTGAAGAAGGCAATCCTTAAAGCATACCAAAAAACCACTAATTCTTACAGGAAAGATTTCAGGTATGCCACCTTACAGCCGGGCCAGAACTTTCAGCAGTTACAGGTAACACTCTTTCGTTTGTTCGACTTTTGGATAGAGAGTTCAGGAATTGATCACAGTTATGAATCTCTTAGAGACTTCATGGTTGCTGACCAGTTCCTGACAGCTCTTCCTCACCAGATACGAACATTCATTAGAGAACGTAACCTGATTAAAGCAGAGGAAGTTGCTGAGGCTGCTGACCTGTATGCTGAGGCTCACAATTCCTATAATGACCTAAAGGGATCGAACCCTAAGGGCAAGGGTTCATCAGACCTTAAGAAATCAAAGCCTCTAGTAGAAAGTAAAATGACTTCTTTTATTCCTGTTTGTCATTTGTGTGGTGTTAAGGGACATAAACGTCCAGATTGTCCTTCTAAGAAGGTCCAAAAAGTTGGAAGATGTTTTAAAGACTGTAATGACCAAGCACCCTTCTGTTCAGGAACAGTTAATGGACTTAATGTATCTACCATTTTACGAGACACTGGATGCACATGTATAGTAATTTCTGATAAGCTGTTCCCTAATCTTAAAGAAACTCATTCCTCTGCTATACTTTCAGACTACTTGGGCCATACGGACACTTTTCCTACCATCCGTTGTTACATTAGGTCTAAATGATTCACAGGTTGGTCTGAAGCCGTACTAGCTCCCATCACTTCTTGCTCCGTACTAATAGGTAATGTAAAAGGTGCCACTCTTCCTTCTGAGGTTGACCTTTCATCACCAAAGGTGGACATAAGTGTTTCAGATCCTCTTCTTGTAGAGTCGGAGAAGCCTCTCGAAAGTTCAGATGAGACAATGTCTCGTGAGATTCATGTGGGATTAAAAACCAGTGATGCTACTCTCGAAAGCGAGGTAGTAGGATCACCGGTTCACTTGTTAGATGAAAGTGAAGATATCACCTCCGATACTATAAATGTCTTGACTAGGGCTCAGACCAAAGCCCAGGCTTCTCCTACTGTCCATCCTTTGATTTTCCCTGACTTCAAGCCTTTAGATATATCGAAGGGTTCCTTTGTCAATTTCCAACGTAATTGCCCTTCTCTTCAGAATTGCCATAATGCCGCTAAACAAAATCAAGTTATCCAAAGGAAAAACTTTTCATATAAATTTGAATATATAAAAGGTATCTTGTACAAGTCAGTATTCAAATTAAATTCAGATGAGATAGACTATTCCATCTTAGTTGTTCCAAGTCAGTGCAGAGAGACTGTTCTTAAAATGGCTCATGACCTGCCAGTGGCCGGACATTTCTCGCATCGTAAAACCTTAAATAAAATTAGGGAAATCTATTTTTGGCCAAAAATGTCCTCAGATATCACTACCTATTGTAGATCGTGTAAAGTTTGCCAACTGTCATCCTCCCGATGTACCAGGCGAGTACCTATGGTCAAAATGCCAGTCTTTACGGTACCTTTTGAAAGAGTAGCTATTGACATCGTTGGTCCTTTATCTCCACACTCATCTGGGGGACATAGATATATTTTAACATTAGTTGATTATGCTTCGAGTTTCCCTGAAGCCATACCCTTAAAGACCATAACTACTACAGAGGTGGCTGAAGTCCTTTTGCCCATCTTCTCTAGAGTGGGCATCCCTAGAGAAATTTTGTCTGACCGTGGGACACAATTCACATCTGACTTAATACAACATCTGTACCAACTTCTGGGAGTGAAGCCTCTCTTCACCACACCCTATCATCCCAGCTGTAATGGGAGGATTGAGCGCCAGCATTCGATTCTCAAGTCCATTTTAAGGAAACTTTGCTCCCTTAAACCTAAGGAGTGGCATCGTTATCTACCCTGTGCTTTGTTTGCCATGAGGGAAGTTCCCAGTGACTCTTTGGAGTTTTCACCTTTTGAACTTCTCTATGGTAGACAGGCCAGAGGCCCATTGTCCATCCTTCATGACTTATGGACTAATGAGGAGATGAGTGCTGAGGTTCAGTCTTCTTACCAGTTTCTCCTTGACCTTAGATCCAAACTTGAGGAGACCTCTGACATAGTTTCGAAAAACCTAAGCTATTTTGACTCCAAAAGTCAGAAGAGAAGTTTTAACGTAGGGGATGAAGTTCTTGTACTTTTGCCGATCAAGTCAAATAAATTATTAGTAGTATGGAAAGGTCCATATAAAGTATTAAAAATTTGTGGGAAAGTTGACTACCTCATAGAAGTCAAGGGGAAACCTTAGCTTTATCATATCAACATCCTTAAGAAATATTACCGAAGAAATTCGGTTAACTGCCTTAATAACTTTGACTTAGTTTTTCCTCACGAACTTGATAAGACGACTGAAGAATGTAAGGTGTGCATAATTGACACCTCTAACTCAGACTATGATGAAGAACTACATAACTTGTTGACTTTTGACCACTCGGACGCAACCAACATTAATATTAATGAATCTTTGGATGACCATAAGAGACATGAACTACTTCAATGTGTGAGTAACTTTTCAGACGTCTTTACTGATATTCCAGGTGTTACCTCCACGGTAGTCCATAAGATTGACTTAGTGACGGACAATCCTATCAAACGAAAACTATACCCAGTTCCAGTTCACTTTAGGGATGCATTTGACCGAGAGGTAGACAAATTATTAAAACTAAAGATCATTGAACCTTCAGTATCTTCATATTGTTCACCAGTAGTCATGGTTAAAAAGGAGGATAATTCATATAGACTTGCTATTGACTTCAGAGGCCTTAATGCTATAACTCGGTGGGATGCTGAGCCTGTGCCCTTAATAGATAGCGATCTACACAAATTTTATGACGCTTCCTTCTTTTAAGAGATTGATATTGCGCAGGCATATCATCAAGTAATGTTAGATCCTTCTTCTAAGCAGTACACCGCTTTTCCTACACACCAAGGACTGATGCAATATAGAACTATGCCCTTCGGTTTGGTAACTGCCTGGGCTACCTACGTGAGACTGATAAGAAAGGTCTTGGGTAATATGCCAAACGTTTCAGTTTATTTTGATAACATTTACGTAATGACATCCACGTGGGGCGAACATATCCAAACATTAACATCAGTTTTGCATAGGTTACGCTCACATGGCCTCACTGCCAAGCCGAAGAAATGCTTCCTTGGGTATAACAAGATTAGATATCTTGGACTGATACTTTCTAATAACTCTCTGCAGCCTCTCCCCAGTAAGATCAAAGCTTTATTAGAAATTAAATTCCCCAAAACCAAGAAGCTCATGCGTAGCTTTCTTGGTTCTGTAAATTTTTATGCACGGTTCATCCCGAACCTTACAGATCTTACAGGCATCTTATCCGACTTCCTTAAAAAGTCTGTGAAGGAACCTCTTGAACTTTCTGACGTAGCTCGGGAAAAGTTTAATGAGATTAAAAGTATCTTTTCGAAAACCCTATACTTAAGACTCCTGATAATTATAAAACATTTTGTTTAAGAACTGATGCCTCCAATTCTGGCTTAGGTGCAGTGTTACTACAATACCATGATGGTACTCCCTTCCCTGTATGCTTCCTAAGCCGGAAACTCCTTCCCGCAGAAACGAGATACTCCACCATAGAAAAGGAATGTTTGGCCCTTGTGTGGGGTATCTCCAAACTTAAATTTTATTTGCTGGGAAAAGAATTCATTTTAGAAACGGACCACAAACCTTTGATATACCTAGAAACTTTTAAGGGAACCAACAGTCGCCTCTTGAGGTGGACATTGGCACTCCAGGCTTTTAAGTTCCATATTGTGTATATCAATGGTTCGTCCAATTATTTCTCTGACTGGTTGTCATGTCAGTCAGTAGAAGATTTCTTGCCTTACGCGACTTCCATATGTTAGAACTTTTTCCTCGCCTATTCTTCTTATACTCCTTAACTATAAGTCTTGGTATGGGGGAGTGTGAGGGAAAAGTTCAATAGATAGCAGTAGAGAGGGAGTATATAGTAACAACAGTTTCATTGCCGGCTACTTGTTAAGGTAGGGTAAGTCAAGCTCCCGCTATTCCTGCCTTTTTTCCCCAACCCCTAAAGTGATAGTTTGACTGCCGGCTGCTTGTTAAGGTAGGGTCAGTCTAGCTCCCGCTATCCCTTCCCCTCCTTCTCCCCCCCCCGAAAGGTGATGTGTGGGGCTCTGGTCCAAACAGTAATCACTAGACTCACAGCTCCCAGCACTACTGTAAGTACATGCCTGCCTTGTATTCTAGTGGATTTATTGGTTGAAAGCTTCACTTTTGACCAATAATAAACTTAGTCCTTTCAGTCTTGCTCTATGTTGACTGTTGTAATAATCACCATGTCTTTTAGGTATTGTACTTATCATGGAGAGTGATTATTTAAGCAGTGGGTAACCTGTCTATCTTTTCAGCTTGGATGACAGAGAGGGTCACCTGCCAATCAACGAGAAGAACTGATGGAGATGGACTAACGTTCTGGAGACGTCCCATTTTGGATTTAATTACCTGTGCACCTGTATGAAATTGCAGGACGTAACCCCACATCATTGCAGCGGTAAAGAACCTGCTTTCCTGTCATCGGGATAGAATACTCACGGCGATACTCTGTGAAGAACTAGCCGGTGGTGGTCACCAAAACCTGCGACCCCCCTCCCCCACATCAGCAACGGCTAAGATTTCAGCAACACGAAGTGTCACCAACACCAGACACCCCAATATATATATTAACGTTGAGTTCAAATGTTACTTTATTCATTTCAATTTTCATTTTTCTTTCAAATAGGATGTACCTGTCATTTTTTTATTGTTTTATGTTTGCTTTAATATATAATAAAGTGTTTATCTTTGTTAATTATTATTTCGTTTTCTATTCATTAATTTTCCTGAGGAGGAGCCAGCTTTGGTAATACTGTCTGAAGTTATTACAGAGCTGAGTAAGCCTTCACAACACTTGAAGTGTATTTGCAAGAATCTTCTCTAGTTATATTATTATTATAATCAAAAAGAAGCGCTAAACCACATGGGCTATACGGCGCTGCTCTCTAGTTACAGTAAACCACCGTTCAAAATTTGAAGCCGATCGGATAAGGCATTCTTAAATTATTAACGATACAGTAGATCATTATTCTTACTATAATCAAAGAGGAAGCGCTAAACTCGTAGGATTATACAGCGCCTGTGGGGGTATGTGGAAGGTTTAATTCAGGGAAATGGAGCACAGATCCAATTCCTTAGATCAAGAGCCCCTCACCAGCATCAAGGAACCTTCCTTCAGGAGACGATACAGTGTAAGAAGATTTAAAAAATATATTACGCAACTATTTAGACGTACTCGTTGAGGGATACCTGATTACTAGAGTCATTACATGTACGAGCAAACACACGGGTAATTAAGTACTCATTGACCCCCAGAAGTAACGGATCTGCCATTGAGTTGAATTATGTGTAACCTATAAAAAGAATTCTGTTCAGTTTTAGCATGTTACTGTTCAACACAAGACTTAGCGTTGTCACTCTGGCAACACAAGACTTAGCGTTGTCACTCCGGCAACACAAGACTTAGCGTTGTCACTCTGGCAACACAAGACTTAGCGTTGTCACTCTGGCAACACAAGACTTAGCGTTGTCACTCCGGCAACACAAGACTTAGCGTTGTCACTCTGGCAACACAAGACTTAGCGTTGTCACTCTGGCAACACAAGACTTAGCGTTGTCACTCTGGCAACACAAGACTTAGCGTTGTCACTCCGGCAACACAAGACTTAGCGTTGTCACTCTGGCAACACAAGACTTAGCGTTGTCACTCTGGCAACACAAGACTTAGCGTTGTCACTCTGGCAACACAAGACTTAGCGTTGTCACTCCGGCAACACAAGACTTAGCGTTGTCACTCTGGCAACACAAGACTTAGCGTTGTCACTCTGGCAACACAAGACTTAGCGTTGTCACTCTGGCAACACAAGACTTAGCGTTGTCACTCTGGCAACACAAGACTTAGCGTTGTCACTCTGGCAACACAAGACTTAGCGTTGTCACTCTGGCAACACAAGACTTGGCGTTGTCACGCTGGCAACACAAGACTTAGCGTTGTCACTCTGGCAACACAAGACTTAGCGTTGTCACTCTGGCAACACAAGACTTGGCGTTGTCACGCTGGCAACACAAGACTTAGCGTTGTCACTCTGGCAACACAAGACTTAGCGTTGTCACTCTGGCAACACAAGACTTAGCGTTGTCACTCTGGCAACACAAGACTTAGCGTTGTCACTCTGGCAACACAAGACTTAGCGTTGTCACTCTGGCAACACAAGACTTAGCGTTGTCACTCCGGCAACACAAGACTTAGCGTTGTCACTCTGGCAACACAAGACTTAGCGTTGTCACTCTGGCAACACAAGACTTAGCGTTGTCACTCTGGCAACACAAGACTTAGCGTTGTCACTCTGGCAACACAAGACTTAGCGTTGTCACTCTGGCAACACAAGACTTAGCGTTGTCACTCTGGCAACACAAGACTTGGCGTTGTCACGCTGGCAACACAAGACTTAGCGTTGTCACTCTGGCAACACAAGACTTGGCGTTGTCACGCTGGCAACACAAGACTTAGCGTTGTCACTCTGGCAACACAAGACTTAGCGTTGTCACTCTGGCAACACAAGACTTAGCGTTGTCACTCTGGCAACACAAGACTTAGCGTTGTCACTCTGGCAACACAAGACTTAGCGTTGTCACTCTGGCAACACAAGACTTAGCGTTGTCACTCTGGCAACACAAGACTTAGCGTTGTCACTCTGGCAACACAAGACTTGGCGTTGTCACGCTGGCAACACAAGACTTGGCGTTGTCACGCTGGCACACAACACTTCGTTGATTTCTACCCGATGTTATCATATATAAAAAAATAATTAAAAATGTTCCTTAATACATTAACTTGAATTAATTAACCAATTTTACCTATAGTTAACATATAGTAACGAAATAAACAGGCGGCATACTGTTTACAACCATTCCATACACTGGTCGCAACGGTGATCAAACAGATCACCAAAAATAAATCACAGTCGCATTTAATTCTTTTGAAAATAATAATAATTACCATTAAAATGTATAAGTTATATTTAAGCATGCGTTAATTATATTTTCTGACTAAAGGTAAAAAAGAACTAGGACATTACTATTGTATGAAGTGTTGTATGAGGCGAAGATCATCCAGTCTTGAAGCGTTGTATGAGGCGAAGATCATCCAGTCTTGAAGCGTTGTATGAGGCGAAGATCATCCAGTCTTGAAGCGTTGTATGAGGCGAAGATCATCCAGTCTTGAAGCGTTGTATGAGGCGAAGATCATCCAGTCTTGAAGCGTTGTATGAGGCGAAGATCATCCAGTCTTGAAGCGTTGTATGAGGCGAAGATCATCCAGTCTTGAAGCGTTGTATGAGGCGAAGATCATCCAGTCTTGAAGCGTTGTATGAGGCGAAGATCATCCAGTCTTGAAGCGTTGTATGAGGCGAAGATCATCCAGTCTTGAAGCGTTGTATGAGGCGAAGATCATCCCGTCTTGAAGCGTTGTATGAGGCGAAGAACATCCCGTCTTGAAGCGTTGTATGAGGCGAAGATCATCCAGTCTTGAAGCGTTGTATGAGGAGAAGATCATCCAGTCTTGAAGCGTTGTATGAGGCAAAGATCATCCAGTCTTGAAGCGTTGTATGAGGCGAAGAACATCCCGTCTTGAAACGTTGTATGAGGCGAAGAACATCCCGTCTTGAAACGTTGTATGAGGCGAAGATCATCCAGTCTTGAAGCGTTGTATGAGGCGAAGATCATCCAGTCTTGAAGCGTTGTATGAGGCAAAGATCATCCAGTCTTGAAGCGTTGTATGAGGCAAAGATCATCCAGTCTTGAAGCGTTGTATGAGGCAAAGATCATCCAGTCTTGAAGCGTTGTATGAGGCGAAGAACATCCCGTCTTGAAGCGTTGTATGAGGCGAAGATCATCCAGTCTTGAAGCGTTGTATGAGGCGAAGATCATCCCGTCTTGAAACGTTGTATGAGGCAAAGATCATCCAGTCTTGAAGCGTTGTATGAGGCGAAGATCATCCCGTCTTGAAACGTTGTATGAGGCAAAGATCATCCAGTCTTGAAGCGTTGTATGAGGCAAAGATCATCCAGTCTTGAAGCGTTGTATGAGGCAAAGATCATCCAGTCTTGAAGCGTTGTATGAGGCAAAGATCATCCAGTCTTGAAGCGTTGTATGAGGCAAAGATCATCCAGTCTTGAAACGTCGTCACAATGACGAAATATTCATCAATCATAAATATTAAAATCTTTAAGTATTAATTTTTCTCATTTATTAATCGATTTAAAGTGTTTGATCTCCCACGTTAATGTTTACAGTGTGCGTAACATTACGATATATTGCGTAAGTCATCACCACTTGTATCAGTCTCACTACTGTCTGGTGTATTAAGATTGACATGATTCAAACACTTTCTGCCCAGAAATGCCAAGTTAATTCCTGACGACCTGACAAGCCTGACACTTGTTATCACTGTTATCATAAGAAGGGTCATACAGAATGTTACATGTATTATCACTGGTATCACTGCAATCCTGCACACTTGCAATATCATGACTGGTATCACTGCAATCCTGGATACATGCAATATCATGACTGGTATCAATGTAATCCTGGAGAGTTACAATATCATCACTGGTATCACTGTAATCCTGGACACTTGCAATATCATCACTGGTATCACTGTAATCCTGGACAGTTACAATATCATCACTAGTATCACTGTAATCCTGGACAGTTACAATATCATCACTAGTATCACTGTAATCCTGGACACTTGCAATATCATCACTGGTATCACTGTAATCCTGGACAGTTACAATATCATCACTGGTATCACTGTAATCCTGGACAGTTACAATATCATCACTGGTATCACTGTAATCCTGGACAGTTACAATATCATCACTGGTATCACTGTAATCCTGGACACTGTTACAATATATCGACATTTGGGTGAGTACAAATAGGAAGTGCGTTCTGTCTGGCGCTCAGCAAACGGAGGATCAAGCCATCACGTCTTCCTCTGAATAACCCACATGGGTTTAGCACTGAACGTGAACTGGATTAGATCCTTACACTATATAACCACTGGTATCACTATAATCTTCGACACTAGTTAACACTGCTAAAACTACACTAATATTGTGTTAACACTGGCTGACATCATCTCACTCTGACGTCAACACTGACACTAAACATACACTCACATCTTCCTGGTGGGGCAGAAATCACACCTGGGTTAACTACCTCCCTCAAACTACATCGTTCCCACCCAACATGCTGTTAGCACTTGTACAAAAATCACATCTGGAGACCAACAAGATATATATATATATATATATATATATATATATATATATATATATATATATATATATATATATATATATATATATATATATATATATATATATATATATATATATATATATATATATATATATATATATATATGTCGTGCCGACATCGACACCATGCCCAGCCCTTCTAGGGTAGGGTAGGTGCCTGAGCCCGAGCCTTTAGCTCATAAGACTGTCATTCCCATTTGCCCCCTTGGGGCGGGGATGGCAGACCAGAGAGGCCTAGGTTGTGGCTAGGCCTGGGGACAGTTGGTCCCAAAGATGAGGAGGTACTTGTGCCTCCTCCCATGGGAGACTTAGGTCTCAGACACTCCCTAAAGAGGGAGCCAAGGCCGGGCCACCACTTGGAAAAGGCCCGGGCCGGGAGAATACCGGCTAATCTTTAATAATAATAATAATGTCGTGCCGAATAGGCAGAACTTGCGATCTTGGCTTAAATAGCAACGCTCATCTTGCCATATAGGACAAGTGAATATTTGTGTATGCAATAATTTCGCCAAAATCATTCTGAACCTAACGAGAAAAATATATTTCACTGTGTTTGTTTAGTATTAAATTATTGTAAACAAATCTAAAATATATTTAGTTGCGTTAGGCTAAAATAAATTGTTCTTGTTATAATAAGGTTAGGTAAGTTTTCTAAGAATATTTTGGTGAAAAATTAAAAATTTTTACATTAACATTAATGAAAAAAATATATCTTTAAATGTATAAGAGTAAATTTTAGAAAGGACTTAATTGTAAATGAGTTTTTGCTAATTGACCAGTTTTACATATTCGGCACTACATATATATATATATATATATATATATATATATATATATATATATATATATATATATATATATATATATATATATATATATATATATATATATATATATATATATATATATATATATACACTGTGATGTGTATTTTTCTCAGTGTATATATGCTGAGAGTTTACTTACTGTACTTGTCAGCATTATGCTGGTCAGGTGATGATAATGTTACGTGTAACATTAGTCACCACAGTGTTTACCTGGAGTTTACCTGGAGAGAGTTCCGGGGGTCAACGCCCCCGCGGCCCGGTCTGTGACCAGGCCTCCTGGTGGATCAGCGCCTGATCAACCAGGCTGTTGCTGCTGGCTGCACGCAAACCAACGTACGAGCCACAGCCCGGCTGATCAGGAACTGACTTTAGGTGCTTGTCCAGTGCCAGCTTGAAGACTGCCAGGGGTCTGTTGATAATCCCCCTTATGTGTGCTGGGAGGCAGTTGAACAGTCTCGGGCCCCTGACACTTATTGTATGGTCTTTTAACGTGCTAGTGACACCCCTGCTTTTCATTGGGGGGATGGTGCATCGTCTGCCAAGTCTTTTGCTTTCGTAGTGAGTGATTTTCGTGTGCAAGTTCGGTACTAGTCCCTCTAGAATTTTCCAGGTGTATATAATCATGTATCTCTCCCTCCTGCGTTCCAGGGAATACAGGTTTAGGAACCTCAAGCGCTCCCAGTAATTGAGGTGTTTTATCTCCGTTATGCGCGCCGTGAAAGTTCTCTGTACATTTTCTAGGTCGGCAATTTCACCTGCCTTGAAAGGTGCTGTTAGTGTGCAGCAATATTCCAGCCTAGATAGAACAAGTGACCTGAAGAGTGTCATCATGGGCTTGGCCTCCCTAGTTTCGAGTGTAGTCGATAGGTTTTAAACCCTAGTAGCCAAACAACCTTGGTACGCATCCATCTATTCTTCTTCTTCTTCTTCTTCTCCTTCTTCTTCTTCTTCTTCTTCTTCTTCTTCTTCTTCTTCTTCTTCTTCTTCTTATTATTATTATTATTATTATTATTATTATTATTATTATTATTATTACTGTTATTATTATTATTATTATTATTATTATTATTATTATTATTATTATTATTATTATTATTATTATTATTATTATTATTATTATTATTATTATTATTATTATCATCATCATCATCATCGTCATTATTGTTATTTTACAATATTCCGGGGAAGCGCTAAAGCTGTAAGGGTTATACAACGCCTGGGGATATGGCAGTGAATTAAGTTTGTTTTATGGAGATGACAAGTAGCTCCATTTCCTCGTATCAAGAACAATTTACCAGCATCAAGGCAGCGGGATCTTGACAATAAAAATATATGTAAAATATATACCTAGAGCTCATCTGCCATCCTGCTCTCCGTCTTACTCTTAATTCTTTAAATAACTCTAGCATACACCTTACCAAGTATATTCAACAGGCTTATATCCCTATGATTTTTACACTCTCCTTTGTTCCCTTTGTCTTTATACGAAGGCACTATGCATGCTCTATGCCAATCTCTAGGTACTTTTCCTAGCAGGAATTGAACCCACGCTCGTCTCTGCCCTCGACTGTGGCTTAGTTCTCACCATGACGCCTTAAATCATTTGGCTACAGATGTCTTATGAAAAGTAGCCTGCTAGCAGGTCACGTTTCTTCCTAGCGCCGGGCACACCAGTGAGCCTCAAACATAGTCTCCAGCTATTTCTTTCTCCTGTTTGTTTCGGCTTCATGAACGATATTATTCTCAACGTATCTTAGAAACCAACGAAAACATATTCACAGAAATTCTGCAGCTGGCAGTTTCAATGAGCTGTAAAGGTTTCCTTGTGCAATTTTCAGCTCAGCAACTTCGCCTACCTTGAATAGGTTCATTAGTACAGAACAGTACTCCAGCCTAGAGAGAACAAGTGACTTGAAAAGTCATTATTGGCTTGGCATCCCCTGGTTTGAACATACTGATTATCTTACCTATCATTTTTCTTGCAGTTGTGATAATAACATTTATTGTGAACCTTGAACGTGAGATATTCTGATATTATCATTCCTAGGTCTCTCACATTTAACTTACGTTCTATTGAATGATCTGAGTTTATCTTGTAATCTGTTCTTGTTTTATTTCCATCAATCTTCAAAGTAATAACTGAAATTTATTCTCATTGAATATTATGTTGTTATGAGTGGCCCACTGGAAGAATATATTTGTATGAACTTGAAGCTCTGCTCTGTCTTCTATTCCACTTTCATACATATTCTAGTATCGTCTACAAAGAGACAGTGCTGCGAATGATGTCCCTGTCTATGACAGATATCAAAATGAGGAAAAATATTATTATCATAATCAAAACTAAGCACGAAACCCACATGGGTCATACAGTTCTACAGGGTAAGATTTCCTAACTGTTTAAGTTAAGTCCTGGAAGAAGATGTTTGAGGACATTACAGTTTAGAGTTGCTGGTTACTTCTGGTTTTGCTAAATATTGTCTACCTTAAGAATATTTATTAAATAAATAATATACAGTTACAATACTTATTTAATTTCTACGTATATCTCTTTTACAGATAATGCAACCAGTCATTGGTTGCATTATCTGTAAGAAATTCCACATTCTCAAGATCCTTTATCTGTGGTTCACTTTGGTGCTATGTTCTTGCAATATTACAGTCACAGAAATATGACATAGTTCTAAAGTTTCGAATATCTATTAACCTAAAATAACCTTACCTCAGAGCTCATGGAGATAAATTGGCTTACACATATATACTGTATAGCTATGACTGCCGGAGTATTTTGTTTGTCAACTGATACTGTGTATAAGAATGTCTCCTGACACGGGTTTTAAGCCTTATAATTATTAAATGAATAAAGTTTCAGGTTTCTGGCGAGGACTAATACTGAATTTACGGCTCCTCCCTTGAAAAGATCACATCATAACACACGACTAATCACAACACATCATAACACACGACAAATCACAACACATCATAACACACGACAAATCACAACACATCATAACACACGACTAATCACAACACATCATAACACACAATCAATCACAACACATTAGTGTCCAAGGAATTCGGCGTTAGGTTAAAAAAATAAGATTGAAGGATAATGGTCCACTCCTGGAAGTCCCTCAGAATGGAAAATTTGCGTGAGGATCCCAGCACGACACGCGAACATCCTAGTTATTGAACCACTGATTACTACTGTATGAGTGGGCACAGCAGATTTAATTATCATCGTTCTTCTCTTCTCATCATTTTTTCCTAATTACCTTTTTTTTCACTCTTTTCGGTGTGCCAGCTCTTCTTCTTCTGCTTCTTGTATTTATTTTATCCTACTGAATTTGCCTTCCTTCTCACGTATTAATTTATAGTTTTTCTTTTCATCTCCTCTCTTTTTTATTTTCATCTATTCAGTATTCTTTCCACTCCATAATTTCCCAGTCGGTATATCTTAAGTCTCTAATTTTCATCTTCTCATGCACCTTTCCTTCCCCTGTATTTATGTCTCCCAACCTTTCGCAAGTAACTCTATTCATTTCATCTTTTTTTGCCAGTGTTTTTCACATTCCCTCTGATCCACAACATTGCGTGCAGAACCTGGATACAATCCGAGGGTTCTTTTGAGAACAGCTTGTGCTCCACCAGCTCAGTAGTTCCCATCCTTTTTTTGTGTCACGCCCCACTTCGACACCTCAAAAATTTTGATGTCTCCCCGATATAAAAACAAATTTGGGTGTTGAATAAGACCCTCTTCATATAAAACTTTATTTGTACCCTTATTCTCGGAATTTCATCAGAAAGAAACTGAAAAACAGTTTTTTTTGAAGACAGTCTTTCAAGCCTAACTCGCATACCTGGAGGTTACCTGGAGGTTACCTGGAGGTTACCTGGAGGTTACCTGGAGGTTATTCCGGGGATCAACGCCCCCGCGGCCCGGTCCATGACCAGGCCTCCCGGTGGATCAGGGCCTGATCAACTAGGCTGTTACTGCTGGCCGCACGCAGTCCAACGTACGAGCCACAGCCCGACTGATCCGGCACTGACTTTAGGTACCTGTCCAGCTCTCTCTTGAAGGCAGCCAAGGGTTTATTGGAAATTCTCCTAATGCTTGATGGGAGACTGTTGAACAGTCTTGGGCCCCGGACACTCATGGTGTTTTCCCTTAGTGTACAAATGGTGCCCCTACTTCTAATTGGGGGCATTTTGCATCGTCTGCTCAGTCTTTTACTTTCGTAGGGAGTGATTTCTGTGTGCAGATTTGGGACCATTCCTTCCAGGATTTTCCAAGTGTAGATTATGATATATCTCTCCTGCGTTCCAACAAGAACAAGTCAAGTGCTTCCAAGCGTTCCCAGTATTTAAGGTGCTTGACAGAACTTATACATGCAGTAAAGGATCTCTGTACACTCTCTAGATCTGCAATTTCACCTGCTTTGAATGGAGATGTTAATGTACAGCAGTATTGCAGCCTAGAGAGAACAAATGACTTGAAAAGGATCATCATTGGCTTGGCATCTCTCGTTTTGAACGTTCTCATTATCCATCCTATCGTTTTCTTTGCACTTGTGATCGTGGCACTGATGTGATCCTTGAAAGTGAGATCCTCAGACATTACTACTCCCAGGTCCCTTACATTATTTTTCCGCACTATTGTATGGCCAGAGTCTGTAGTACACTCTGTTCTAGTTATTATCTCCTCCGGTTTTCCATAACGGAGTAGTTGGAATTTGTCCTCATTGAACATCATATTGTTTACCGTTGCCCACTGGAAAACTTTGTTTATATCTTCTTGGAGGTTAACCGCGTCCTCAGCAGATGACAGCCTCATGCAGATCCTAGTATCATCCGCAAAGGATGATACGTTGCTTTGATGTATATCTCTGTCTATGTCTGATATGAGGATGAGGAATAAGATGGGGGCGAGTACTGTGCCTTGTGGAACAGAGCTCTTCACTATGGCAGCCTCCGATTTAACTCTGTTGACCACTACTCTTTGTGTTCGATTTGTTAGGAAGTTGAAAATCCATCTCCCCACTTTGCCAGTTATTCCTTTAGCACGTATTGTATGGGCTATTATGCCAAGATTGCATTTGTCAAATGCTTTTGCAAAGTCTGTGTATATTACATCTGCATTCTGATTTTCTTCCAGTGCATCCAAGGCCATATCATAGTGATCCAGTAGTTGTGTGAGGCAGGAGCGACCTGCCCTGAACCCATGTTGCCCTGGAGTGTGCATATTTTGGGAAACCAGGTGATTTGCAATCCTTCTTCTTAGCACTCTTTCAAAGATTTTTATGATGTGGGACGTCAGAGCATGCGTAGAGATATTACACAACCGAGCCGTGGGGAGGGGCGTTGACCCCCAAAACCCTCTTCAGGTATACTCCAGGTAATATCGCTGCCCAAAAGAACTCCAAATTAGTACTTTTAGACTCACTTTTGCAAAATATAAAATGTAATTCTGGAAGTAATATAGGGAATTATCATGTACAAATGTTATAAAACTACTTCTATATAGAAAAGATATTCAATATACATTAATACTATTTTATTATAAGATTTTCAAATTGCCCCCAAAATATTCATACTGTCCCCTGTGTGACGTACGTCCCCTGTGTGACGTACGCCCCACGCTAGGACTCGCTTAATTTCTAGGTGATGCCGCGTGGAGGAAAGGACGATGGAAGAAGTATGGGTCATGACCGGGTAATGAAGTGTGACACTGGAGAGTGGCAAACTCCGGCCTTGATACACTGACGAGACATGATTTGCCTTCCACTTATAAGAGTGCTGGACTAAAGGGGACACTGGATAGAATCAGTGACAAGCCTCCTCTAACAGACACTTTATCTATTTTTCCCAGCTCTACTTTTCTCCTCTACCCTCCTATTTTCACGGGGCCCAAGACTATTTAACAGCCTCCCACCATGCATAAGGGAAATTACCAATTACCGGACCCCGGGGGCGTTGGTCCCCGGAATACCCTCCAGGTAGACTCCAGGTAGATTTCTATTAATTTCTTTTCTCCCACACCCATTGTTTACCCTTAGATTCCTTATACCGTCTCTTCAACTTCTTAATTTCCCTAGCTCTCCAAGCGCTCTACTAACCTATTCGGCTGATCATTTACAAATAATACACTAATTTATTAATAATTTCGTCAGGCGCTCGAATAGTTAGCTCCGGTAAATTATTTTGTTCGAATAGAGACAGATTTTTGTTGACAAATTTGACTATTGTCTGAATCAATATTTGATGAATATATTAAAATTATACATTACAAAAATGTTCCTTGTAACTTCTATGTAAAACAAACATAAAAATTGAGCTTACATCAAAATCTTTATTCCCTGACGTACATATTTGCAACGAGTTTAACAGGCGAGATGTTTATTTAAACATTCATACACAAACACTGTGAGGGAAAAGTTCAACAGATAGGAGTAGCAGGCGAGTATATGGTGACGATAGTTTGATTGCCAGTCCGTTTCTTAAGGTAGGGTCAGTGTCTAGCTCCCGCTTTCCCTTCCCCTTTTTTCCAGCCGGAAAGATGACGTGTGGAGCTCCAACCAAATGGGTAATCACTTGACTCACAGCCTCTGCTCCTATTCTAGTGGATATATTGGTTAAAAGCTTCACTTTTAACCAATTCTAAGGCTTAGTTCATTCTGCCTTGATTTCCCTGTTTTGCTTTTAAATCCTCACCATTCTTTTAAGTGCCTTACACTTATCATGGAGAGTGATTTCTCAAGTAGTGGTTAACTTTTGTCTCCTTCTAGCTTGGAATGTCAACTTGGGTCATCTGGCAACCACAGAAACAGTGCTGAAGGAGACGAACTTCACATGAGTTCTGGGACGTCAATTGATTTCCTTAGGGAGAAGGCCCTTGAAGGGTTTCTACATCTCCCTATACTTATTGAAATCTTTCTTGATCTTATCCGCCTCTGTGTGGACTCTAATTCCTTCTCCTTCCAAGGGAAATATTATTCTCAAACCTTCGGTGTCGCTATGGGCTCTCCTCTCTCTCCTGTCCTTGCTAATCTTTACATGGAATACTTCGAGACTGTTCTTCCTACCATCGATGTGCAACCTTCACTCTGGCTCCGCTATGTGGATGACATCTTTGCTCTGTGGCCTCATGACTCCTGTCTCTTCCAACTTTTTCTTGAAGCTCTTAATAATCTTGCCCCTTCCATTAAGTTTAAAGCTGAATGGGAATCTAATTCCTTGCTTCCTTTCCTTGATGTCCATGTCCACCACTCAGATACAGGTTTTTCCTTTTCCGTTTACCGAAAACCTATGCACAGTGGCATGTACATTCACTACTTTTCCTATCATGCTTCCCCTGTCAAGAAAAGTGTTCTTATCTCCCTCTTTCTCCGTGCCCTCCGCATTTGTGATCCTCAGTTCCTTCCAGCAGAAATTTCCACTCTTCATCATTCGTTTTCCCGCCTTGGCTACCCTTCCCATTTCATAGACTCTGCCTTTTCACGTGCTAAACATAATTTCTTCTTTCCCAAACTCTCTACTCCTGGGAACTCTTCTGTCCTCTTCCTTCCTTACGTTTCCGGTCTCTCTAATCTCAACAATTCTCTCCGTCCCTTAGACATCAAGGTTACTTTCCGCCAGACTAACACTCTTCGTACTAATCTCGTTCATACCTCTCCTCCCTCTACAGATGTTCCTGGTGTCTACTCTATTTCTTGCTCCTCCTGTCCTCTTCACTACTTTGGAGAAACAGGTCGATCTCTTTCTGACAGACTTAGGAGCACAAAAATAGTGTTAGGCTTGCCGACACTAACAATACTCTGTTCTGTCACGTCAGAGATCACAGCCATCCTATTGACTGGTCTTCTGCTAAAACTGTCTTCCCTACTTCCAACTCTAACAGTTGCCGTCTAGTTGAATCCTCTCTAATACACAACTTTCCTTGTATGAATCTTGGTCCTGGCTTCGTCTCTGTAGATGCCTTCCTCTCCCACTACATTGTAAAATGCTCCAAACTTCAGAACACCCGTGACTTAACCTAATTCCTCATTTTTTCTTCTTCTCCCTCTTCCTCTTTCCTCTTTCCTTTCTTTGTCTTTCTTTCCTCTGTCGCGTGTTTCTGTTCCTTCATTATTTATTTCATCACTTCCCTTTCCCCCCACCTCTGTGCACTTGCTCTCCCTCTGTGGGCACCTAGCTCCCTTGCAGTGCTCCCCTTTCTTTGTATTTGACTGGCTCCTCCTCCTTACTTTCCCACTACTACCACTACCACCACCAATACTACTACTACTACTACTACTACTACTACTGTTGAGAAATGGCATTACCAGTTAAGTTTAAAGAGTTTGCACTTAACTTAGAAAGACAACTCATCGCCTGCACAGCCGCCCATGCAGACGAGGTCTTGAGAAGCTGTCGAAGTCATCTCTCAACGGGCTGTAAAGATTTATAATTTGTAAGATTATAAATTACCCCTAGGGGGTGTTATGTCAGCATATTTCATTCACTGATGGCTGACAAACTTACTTGTGTGGACTCAAAAGTCTGCACCTTACTGCCGACTATAGGTTGATTACAAACTCCTTGCGACTCAAGAACTGCGCAGTCCCCCGTACTACAAGAAATTCGTAACCTACCTTGCTCTTGTAGCGTGAGCTATGGTGTTCTTCACACCTTCGACAGGTATCGGTGACTTGATAGAAGCTGAAGTGTCCTTGGATGTCCACGTCTTCCATAGTCTAGGAATACGCACACTGGTACACTATGTTCCACAAGATTTGTCTTTATTGTTCACAATCTTATCACTAAAGAAGCTGATCACACTTCCTTAAGTGTTTATTGTGTTTTATGAGACACTTTGTTCACACTAACGCACTGATCGTTCTTTGTTGGTTATCCTGGCGTCAGTGTGACTCTCGGTAGAGTCAAAAGTAATCTGAAGACGCCACAGCACCCAATGCCATCACTGCCCTAGCACAAAGAAAAAGCTGACCTAGTACTTTTGCTTCCTTGCCACTTCCTCGATGAAGTAAAGCAGAATGTTTGATTCTTGCTGTCTTAAGCATAGACAACAATGTCCACTATCTTTACTATGGTAATAAAGAGGGAGCAGGATTTTCCTTAATTGTCCTGCTAAAGTATGAGATGTACTGTCTCTTATTAAACTACACTTTGCAACACTACACTGCAAGGAGCAACGGTCACTTGACCACATCGCATACTCGTATGGAATCTGTGATCAATTACTCACTGTAGCAGTAAACAAGACCCTTGCCCCTTCTGAGAGGGCTGGGCCCCTCAGGGCTGAAAGGGGCTCAAGGGGCTGAAGGGGGCTGATACCCCCTCCTGGAGAAAATTTCTCCACACTGGGGGGCGGCGGAGGTTCGCTGCAAGTGAACTATTCATCACTTAACATTAATTTGATTTTCTCACTCGCCACCACTGCTGCTTGTCTTTTCTGAACAGCTTTAGTCTGTGTGTTTTCTGGAGAATCACTAATTTTGTTTTCAACACTGTGTAATTCTAACGGCACTAGTTTATTTATTGTCCGCTTATTCACTACACCTTTGCTTAAAACATCAACTGTCCTGATGATTCCATTTGCATCAGGATATATGGTCACAATTTTTCCAAGTGGCCATTGGGATCTCGGACCATCATTGTCAATAATCACTATGTCACCAGGTCTTAAGAGCTTATGATTTTCAGGAACACCAGCTCCATAGAAGTGTTCTCTCAATGAGGTGAGATAGTCTTCTCGCCAAATTTTCTCCCAACGTTCAATCACTTTATTAAGGTGTTTGAATTTACGTCTGAGTTGCTCAGGTTCGAAATAAGTAGGATCCTCTATGATTTCTTTATCATTCATGGGAGGAACAGGTTCGAGCCTTCTGCCATGGAGTAAATGAGATGGACTTAACACTTCTAAATTGTCCAGATCATCGGTAACATAAGTTAGAGGTCTGTTGTTGACTCTATTTTCTATTTCAGTCACAACTGTACGGAATTCTTCTAAGTCTATTCTCTGACGAAGAAGAGTTTTCCTTAAACAACGTTTTACAATGCCGATCATTCTTTCATAAAATCCGCCGTGCCATGGAGATTTAGGAGGAATGTATCTCCAACGACAACTGCCTTGATTCAGCATCTGTTGTACTTCTGGTTGATCAAAGATCTTGCTTATATAAGCAGCACCAGCAACAAAGTTCGTTGCATTATCTGAAATCATCAGTCTGGGAGATGCCCTTCTGGCTGCAAACCTTCTGAATAATTTGATAAAGGTTTCAGCAGACATGTCAATGGCTACTTCTAGATGTACTGCTCTAGTTGTAGCACAAGTGAACAAACAGATGTACACCTTGATGGGAATTTTGTCAACTGTTTTGGCTGAAATTATTGGTCCAGTGTAATCTACACCTGTCACCTCAAATGGAGTGATATGACAAACTCTTTCAGAGGGATATGGAGGTGGACCTGGATACTGACATACTCGCATATCATAGTGACGACAAGCAATACAGTCCCTTATTTGTTTTTTCACACTTTGTCGACTTTGAGGTATCCAGTAGGACTGTCGTATATGACAAAGTGTGTCAGCTACCCCACCATGTAACACGTTACTGTGGGCGTTCCGCACAATCAGTTTTGTTAGCCAATGATTCTTGGGGATCAATATTGAATGTATGGCTTCTTTAGGTAGTGAAGAATTATGAATTCTTCCTCGACATCTTATAATCTTTTCTGAGTCGAGATAAAGTCCTAAAGAATTAATCATGACAGGTTTCTTTGGGGATTTATCTTGTGTTTCCAGAAATTTATATTCTGTAGAGAAAACATCTTTCTGTATTAGTTTCACCCAGTATTTAATGGGTTCAAGATATTCATAATCAGGTTTTATTCCTTTAATGAATTTAAAGACAAGAGCTGTAACTCTTAAGAGTTTACCCAAAGATGAGTATTTAGATCCATCAATGACTATTTCTGTTGTGTCTGCAGTATTTACACAACTTATTTCTGCTGTGTTCAAGCAGACTGTTTCTTCTGGCATAATGTGAGCTTTTTGCTGAGGCCAGTTATTTTCATTAGAGAGCCAGTTCGGTCCGTGGAGCCATAATTTATTATCCACAAATTTCTTGAGCGGGACACCACGTGACAACATGTCAGCTGGATTCTCTTGGGTAGAAACGTGGAGAAAGAGATAATCTCCCTGCATCTCTTTTATTTCTGCTACTCTGTTCTGTACATAGACCAACTTACTCTTATTATTTCTTAACCACTGGAGAACTGCCTCATTATCACTCCAGATCACGGTTTTCTCAATAGTGAGATGATCAAGTACTTTGTTGAGATAGACAGCTAATTTTGTACCTACATAGAGTGCTGTCAGTTCCAATTGTGGTACTGTTCTGACCTTCAAGGGTGCTACCCTGGCCTTTGAAGTAATTAGTGTACTTCCTTCAGCATTACTCATGTAAGCTACTGCGCCATAACCTCTGGTTGATGCATCACAGAACACATGTAATGTGTACTTGTTTCTCTCTTGACCTATTTGTCTGGGAAGTTTAATTTGATGAAGTTGTTTAAACTCCCTGGATATTTCATCCCATGCTTGACTCATTTCTAGAGGCAAGTTCTCATCCCATCCAATTTTGAGCTTCCATGCATCTTGCATAAGCATTTTACCCTTTATGGTAATTGGTGAGACGAGTCCTAGAGGATCAAAACATTGTGATACCTCTGACAGTAAACTACGTTTAGTGAGTGTACTGCATGATTTATTGTTTATCTTTTTGAGACTCAAAGTATCTTCCTGTGTGTTCCAATTAAGTCCCAGCATATTGTTGCAATCAGGAATTTCAGCTTCAGCGAAATCTTCTTTGATAAGTTCCCTTAATTGCTTTGAATTTGTATTCCACATCCTTAGAGGCATATTTGCTTCTTTCATCTCCTTGTTAGCTTCTCTGTATAAGGATTTCAAATCCTCCTCTTTATTTACAGTACCTTGAAGATTGTCCACATAGAAACTTTTCTTTAAGATTTCTTTGAAGGGACTTTCAGATTTCTTCAAATGTGTATTTAGAGTAGCTTCTAGTAAGAATGGAGAGGATGTTGCACCAAATAATACTGATTTGAAACGATAAGTTTTCACAGGACTTTGAGGATCATGTGGATTTTCAGGCCACAAGAATCGAGTATAATCTCTATCTATTTCTTGTAGTCCTACTCTTAAGAAAGCTTTGGAAATATCAGCCGTGTAGGCATATGGGTTTGTGCGAATTTTCATAAGCACGTCTCCAAGCTTCTCAGTTAGTGAGGGTCCGGTCATCAGACAGTCATTAAGACTTGCTACATCTTTATTTGCACGTGCGCTGCAATTATATACAACACGTAGTGGAGTGGTTTCAGAATTCTTTCTGAATCCATGGTGCGGGAGATAATGAGCGTTTGTCTTCAACTTATCGTCGACTATTTCCTCAATGAATTTATTGTCCAACTGTTCTTGTATGATATTATCATAGACAGTCAGTAGCTCTGGATTCTTCCTGAGCTCATGTATTTGTGCTTTCATTTGTCCGAAAGCCATGCGATAATTGCTAGGCAGATGTGGATTTAATTTCCATGGTAACCAAATCAATACTATCCATCTTTATACTTGACAGTGTCCAAATATTGGCTATAAGTCTGAGACTCTTGTGGGCTTGGTTTATTTACATCAATACCTATCGCATCTAAATCCCACAACTTATCAACTGGTTCATTCATTTCTTCCAGTAATGATAATTTTTGCTGTGGTACATGATCAGCGGTTATTCTCGTAACTAGTACATTTTCCACTGAATCAATATCAGCTTCTTTCCCACTTTGAGAGGGAATGGGACCAAATATCATGTGGCCTCCTGCTGTTTTCAGCAAGTGAACATCATGTTTACTTACTATATTTTGCACAAAACAGTGATAATAATCACTTCCAATGATTAAATCAATTGGACTAATAGTGTCCGTCTGTATGTCAGGACAGGCTAACTTGACCTTAGCTGCTTTCAGTGCTGCAACTGTTTCTTTTAATCCCTGGATCTGCACAGACTTAGGCAAATCATCTATTACCACAGTTTGTACTGTCTTTTTCCTGTTTCCTAGACCAACAGTGATTCTGGCTAGATCATATGTCTGTTTACCAGAATTGTGGAAAAAACCAGCTACATCTAACTGTACGTTGGCATAGGGTTGTTTATTCAGTTTCTGCAACACTGTTCTTCTTATGAAGGACCTTTGTGAGCCTTGATCAAATAGTGTTAGCACATTGGTTTTGTGTAATTTATTAGATAACTCAACTCGAGCTATCGGGAGAGCAGTTGCTTTAAACTTATCTCTCACATTTAATGCTGTTGCTTGTTGACTTCCTGATTCTGTGGAAGTCTTCTGCTGTTCAGCAAAAGTATTTGGGCATAATGCTGTATGATGCATACCCTTGCATTTAAAACACTTCTTCAGTGAGCATTTTCCTCCCTTGTGTTCACCTAAACACTTGATGCACCTTTTCAGCTGATGAACACGTTGTTGACGTGCCTCCAATGATGTGTATTGAATACAATACTGTGCCCAATGTGTTCCATCACAAAGTACACATTTTGGAGTACGTTTATGTATGACAGTCTGTTTACTGTCTGTTGTATTCACAGCTTGATAAATGCCTATATGGGATTTCCCATTCTGTGGTTTAGTGGGAGTAGGTATGCTCTTTTTATACTGAGTTGAAGGTTTATTATCCACGGGATTTGTGGATTTTTCATCTTGTCTCGTTGCTTGCATGCATGAAACTATTGTTTGTAAACCATTGCTAATTTCTTCACAAGTGAAATAACGTTTATTGAACATAATATTTAATCGTTCAATAGTTTGTGGTGACAACTTATCTTGTACAATACCACTGATAAACCAATCACATTGTCTTAGGTCATATTTAGCACCTAGAGATCTGAGACTATTGTCTAATGTGATTCTAAATGCCTGTAAGTCTGAAAAATAATGTTTGGGTGGCTTCAAGCTTGATATTAAGACTGCATGTCTAACTCTAGCCTTTTCAACATCGAAGTAATTGTCTGCTAAGACACGTAAGGCTATTTGATAATTACCTTTAATCACCGGAAATGACTTAATCAGTTCATAGGGTTCTCCCTTCACAAGACAATTAAGATAATTGAACTTAGCAATCTCATCTATGTCAGTTCGTGAATTTACTATTTATTGAAAACCACTAGTGAATTCTTCGTAATTATGACCTTGGAAAATAGGTAATGACAATGTAGGTAAGCTTGGTAATGGGACACTTGTTGTTGTTACAGGTGTAACAGGTGTTTGACCACTAGTTACAGTAGGTCTCTGTGACAGAGTTTTGCGGCAGATAGCCTGTACTCCTGTCCACCTTAATTGTTGATTACTAAAAGTATCCAAAACATTTTTAATTTCATCCTCAGACGGATCTGATTCAAGAAATTTATTTTCATAATGTGTATAGTCTGAATTAATTATTTCCAGACGTCGTGTAAATAATTCAAATTTGACCTCAAGATCATCAAAATCTATGTTTGTATCTTGAGTTAATCCTATACAGACTGAAATTAGATTTTCTAATTGTGTAATCTTAGTCTGTAAAGACTGAAACTGAGTTTTCAAACAAGCCATTTTAATGGTATACTGAAAATTCTAGCACCACACTTAGAGTGCTTAAAAAACACTGTACTGCTATAAACAGCTGAGTTTTTATGCTTAAGTCAGCAATAATCAGTCAGACACTACTGACCCACTAAGCTTAACCTCAGGGTCAATGACCATGAAGGGTACAGGGTACATATGGCTGGTGTTTATGGCTTGAGTTTGCTGTGTCAGCCTGACCACGATGATTAATCGTAAATAACGATGTTATACACTTCATTCACTATACACTATAAATGTCACTGTATAACTGTAAATCACACGTGAATATTACTTACACATATATAAATGTCACTGTTAATATGTATTTGAAAGCTTGCACTTTATATATAAATTCCTTTAATATAACAGGTATATCTATAAGAAACAAACTTTAACACAATCTTGTCTCTTAATTTCTGTCTATAATCATTATAAACACTATGTGTATATACACTCAGACAAACCGAACATCACTTGATTTGTTGTCTTAATCAGCACTTCTTCGAGCTTGGAGCAGTGGATGCAGGGTGCCATCCCCTGTTTTCTTGTTGGGTGAGTCACCCAGCTCCCATTTTCTTTGGGTGAATGCCGGGTGAGCGCCCGTTTTCTTTTGGCTGCCCATTCTCTGTGATTGAGTCTGGAGGGACTCATTTATACTGATTTAAATTGTAAAACACTAGTTTTACAGCGTTTTTTGAAGGACCTTGGCTCGTAGGTTATTTGTACACTCTAGTACAACATATTTGGACCACAGTGTGGCCTTTATCCGGTTCGAGCACGACCAATTATGTTGAGAAATGGTATTACCAGTTAAGTTTAAAGAGTTTGTACTTAGAAAGACAACTCATCGCCTGCACAGCCGCCCATGCAGACGAGGTCTTGAGAAGCTGTCGAAGTCATCTCTCAATGGGCTGTAAAGATTTATAATTTGTAAGATTATAAATTACCCCTAGGGGGTGTTATGTCAGCATATTTCATTCACTGATGGCTGACAAACTTACTTGTGTGGACTCAAAAGTCTGCACCTTACTGCCGACTATAGGTTGATTACAAACTCCTTGCGACTCAAGAACTGCGCAGTCCCCCGTACTACAAGAAATTCGTAACCTACCTTGCTCTTGTAGCGTGAGCTATGGTGTTCTTCACACCTTCGACAGGTATCGGTGACTTGATAGAAGCCGAAGTGTCCTTGGATGTCCACGTCTTCCATAGTCTAGGAATACGCACACTTGTACACTATGTTCCCTATGTTCCACAAGATATGTCTTTATTGTTCACAATCTTATCACTAAAGAAGCTGATCACACTTCTCTTAAGTGTTTATTGTGTTTTATGAGACACTTTGTTCACACTAACGCACAGATCAGTGTTCTTTGTTAGTTATCCTGGCGTCAGTGTGACTCTCAGTAGAGTCAAAAGTAATCTGAAGATGCCACAGCGCCCCACGCCGTCACTCCCCTAGCACAAAGAAAAAGCTGACCTAGTACTTTTGATTCCTTGCCACTTCCTCGATGAAGTAAAGCAGAATGTTTGATTCTTGCTGTCTTAAGCATAGACAACAATGTCCACTATCTTTACTATGGTAATAAAGAGGGAGCAGGATTTTCCTTAATTGTCTTGCTAAAGTAAGAGATGTACTGTCTCTTATTAAACTACACTTTGCAACACTGCACTGCAAGGAGCAGCGGTCAACTTGACCACGTCGCATACTCGTACTGCATCTGTGATCAATTACTCACTGTAGCAGTAAACAAGACGCTTGCCCCTTCTGAGAGGGCTGGGCCCCTCAGGGCTGAAAGGGGCTGAAGGGGCTGAAGGGGGCTGATACTCCCTCCTGGAGAAAATTTCTCCACAACTACTATTACTACCACTACTTCTACTACTACCACCACTACCTCTTCCTGCCTATATATAGCCGTCCTGCTCCACTTCGGGTTAGTGTGACTTTGTAAATGGTCCAAATCGGACCGAAACGTCGTCGTAAGCTCGTGTCTTCTATGTGCGGGTTATTTGTGTATCGTTCCAGTCACGGCCTTTTTTTTGTCACTCTTGATTTGTTGGTGAGAAGATTGGATGGTCAAGGGCCGTATTCAGCTTACTGTTTGGTTGGAGCCGGCATAGAACACTCCGTTTTCATTCATACATGCTGTTTAACCAAAGCAGGGGTCGAACCCTCCGATTTACAGTTTGAGCGGATCAGGAATTAAGCCCTCCGTTTTCTTTGATGCCTGTTTCTTTTTCCCCCCTGGTAGTTTAAGTTATTCTTGCAAGTATGGAGGAATACCAGTTTTGAATGAACGCTGGATGTAAGTTAGGAATAACTGGGAAAAATTTAGAATCTTTCATTAGCGCTAAGATCCAGGAAAGAATTGAAAGAGAAAGAATTGAGAGAGAAGAGAGACAGTTGGAAAGAGAAAGAGAAGAGGAAAAGGACAGAGATAGAATAGAGAGAGAGAACCAAGAAAGACAGAAAGAGAAAGAGAGGAGAAAAAGGAGAGAGAATAGAGAGAACCAAGAAAGACAGAAATAGAGAGGAGAAAAATGAGAGAGATAGAATAGAGAGAGAGAATCAAGAAAGACAGTTAGAAAGAGAAAGAGTGGAGAAAAATGAGAGAGAGAATCGAGAGAGAGGAGAAAAAGGAGAGAGAAAGAATCAAGAGAGAGGAGAAAAAGGAGAGAGTTCGAACTGAAAGAGAAAATCTAGAGAGACAGTTAGAAAGAGAAAGAGAGGAGAAAAAGCAGCGTGATAGACTTGATCGTGAGGAGAGAGCTAAAATATGTGAGGAACAAGCTAAATTAAGAGAACTTGAGGATAGAGCAAAATATAGAGAACTTGAGGAAAAAGCTAGAGAAAATGAGTTAGAAAGAGAGGGAAAAAGATCGTGAGGTAGAGAGAGCACGCCTTAAATTAGAAAATAAAAAGTTAACTTTTTCACGTCTGAAATTGGAGGAAGGAGTAACTGAAAACCATGCAGCTAGTGCACATATTCCAACACCTAATTTACCTCCCTTCACAGAGGGTGAAGACATTACTTCATATGTTATTAGGTTTGAAAATATCGCTACCCTCTGTGAATCGCCTGCTGACACCTGGGCTACCAGGTTAGGAATGTTATTTTCCAGTACAGGTTTGAATATCTATGCAACTTTGTCGCAGGATATCATATGTAATTATAACCTACTTAAGAAGGCAATCCTTAAAGCATATCAAAAAACCACAAATTCTTACAGGAAAGATTTCAGGTATGCCACCTTACAGCATGGCCAAAACTTTCAGCAGTTACAGGTAACACTCTTTCGTTTGTTCGACTTTTGGAGAGAGAGTTCAGGAATTGATCACAGTTATGACTCTCTTAGAGACTTCATGGTTGCTGACCAGTTCCTGACAGCTCTTCCTCACCAGATACGAATATTCATTAGAGAACGTAACCTGATAAAAGCTGAGGAAGTTGCTGAGGCCGCTGACCTGAATGCTGAGGCTCACAATTCCTATAAAAACCTAAATGGATCGAACCCTCAGGGCAAGGGTTCACCAGATCTTAAGAAATCAAAGCCTCTAGTGGAAAGTAAACTGACGTCTTTTATTCCTGTTCGTCATTTATGTGGTGTTAAGGGACGTAAACGCCCCGATTGTCCTTCTAAGAAAGTACAAAAAGTTGGAAGTGTACTCCCCTCGACGTGCCCATCTTCTCTCTAGTTGCTTCATTATATATCAGATAAGATATTACAAGGACATACAACAAGGATCAAGGACTTGGAGTCAAACCTTTTAGCTATGCAAAATTAGTGGTATTCAACTTCTAACAGGTTTATGATCTGTTAACAGTTGTAAGGAATTATTTATGCAGACCTGGATTCGGTCAGCTTATAATACACAATATTTTAGCAAGCAATGGTTGAATTAAGACGCTTTTATGTGGAATGAATAATTTGCAGCATGCAGAATCCGGGAATTATTTTGCACATTGGCCGGGAATATGCTGATGTTCATTAAATACTATGACATTTTTTCCAACTTTTTCGAGCGAAATACATCTGAATTAATTATTTTTTCGAAATCTAGCATATTATGACGCAGGTTGTGAGAACAGGTCTTTTGGCCTACGTCAACTGACTGTGTAAACTCCAATATGTACCTGTAGCCCAACAAATACCCGGCAGTGGTGATCAACAGGAGTTTGATGACTTTGTTGATGCATTACAGACATGACTCTTCCTGCATGCTAGAATAATGAAAGATGGAGTGACACCGTTATAATTGACGCTCGTGGAGTTTAGTACTTAGTTAAAGTGTAAACTTTCCATACTTAGACGCAACTGTTTATGCAATAAGCATTGCAAACAGTATAGCTTGAATTATGGAAGCCCGAATATTGATGCAGACAGCAATTTATATGGAAGCAATCACTGTAAGAATTAGTCGTCAGTACTACTTAAGACATTGTACTTAGCTTCAAGACGAAGCTTAACTTTAACCTAACATTATTCTTTGGGTAAAAGTGAAGAATAACCATGTAGAAAGAGATAATTTCCCAATGTGTTCGAAAGTGTCAGTGTCTTACTTGACATAGTTCGTGTATTTGATCCAGGTTTTATAATTCACAAGAAGAACTGCTAACAAGTGGTGAGAAGTTTACCTCTGATGCTTAGAACATTGTTTTCTTTCTGCATGTTTAGAATTTTGACAGTACAGAGACACTAGGATGATAATCATCGCTTCTTTCTGCCATTTCTCAAACCTTCTGATCTTTGTCTGACACAAGAGGAGGTAGGATTGCAGAATAGACAATCAGTGATTTCATGTGAGGTAAATTCGTAATTTTTCAAAATTTTTACAAAAACTCCATAAATGGGATGAAAGCCAGCCACAGTTGTAAGAGCTCTCAGCCTCTTCTTGCATTTGAAGACAGAGTCTAGTTACAATGAGTCCAAACAGAGGGACTCGTCTTCCAGTCTCCATCTTCCTGCCGCTTCCTCCTTCCACTTCACTACTAATGGACTTGTATCACTGGACATTTTCGTCCAAAACTTTCATGGCACAAGTGGCGGTGCTTAACTTTCCCTCCCTTTCTTTTCTTTCCGTTTTTCTTCTAGGAAACTTTTCTTCACGGGATTTCACCAGTGGAAGAGAGAGACAGCGACTGAGCTCCTCCATTAATGTGTTATATATGAGCAGAGAACAAGTAGGAATATATCTTGAGCTTGTTGGGTGAAAGCTTGTAAACACAAATCAATCGTGTCTTAGTATAAAATTTCTTTGCTTATACCAACTTTTTTTTGTGGAGATAAATGGTATAAAATAGACACAAATGCAGTATAATGCGTTCCTTTACTGACAACGTTTCGCCCACGCAATGGACTTTATCAAGTCGCCTTGATAAAGTGCACTGTGTGGGCGAAACGCTGTCAATAAATGTACGCATTATTCAGAATTTGTCTATTTTTCCAACATGTTTTTCGTCGAGTCTATACATCTTCTTCAGTTTCACGACATGTATCAGGATTGAGTCTCATGCTGGTGCTGTGTACTTCCAAGGAGGATGTGATATCTGTCACATATAGGATAACGAAGGACACTTTTAATGTAATTCCTGAAAGTAAACCTTTGATTTACTAAATGCAATTTCGTTGCAGAGATCATTTGGTTGACTTGCAAGTGTGGCAATATGCTCGATATTTTGTACACAACTCGATACTTTTCCTTGAGAAATGATAATATATATTTTTGCAAGTACATGTACAAGGTATACACACCATAGCTGACATCAATGACATACTATATAAAAAACCTCTTGTTATGCAGATCATTCGGGCAAATTAGGTCAGTTTTTCCCAGGATGCGACCCACACCAGTCCACTAACAGCCAGGAACCCAGTTTATACTGATGGGTGAACAGGGACAGCAGGTGTCTTATGCAAACACATCCCTAATGTTTTCCAGCCGTATCGGAGATTCGAACTCCGGACCTCAGTGTGTGAGGTGAGTGCGCTAGGGATCGAGCTAGCTTCTCATATTTCCTCTTCCCCTATTTTCTTAATCTTGCGTCTGGTGGCGGTGACCATGAGATACTTGTCCTAACATTTCTACCTTTTGTTGGCACCTATTAACTATATTTACAAACTAAATCTTTTTCGAAGTAGGATATATCAGTATTGAAAGTTAGAAGCAGTTCCGTAAAGTGTTTTCATATTATAACTCAGAAACTAACACATAAGACAAGTTATAAAATATGAAAAATGGCATCTGTGCATGTCGACAGTTGCCTGATCATACCCCAAATTACTGTACATGAACACTGAAGGAACAAACGGTATGTGGTAATCACTGACAGGTACCTTTTAATTGGGATATCTATTTACTGAAGATTCCTTGTAAAATTGTTCTGATCACCCTATTAAAATTAGCTTATTAAAAAAATGAAAACAGAAGCATGAAAGTCCTGTACAAAATATTTTCTGCTGATATATTCTGATAGTGGATCAAAAAAGCAAGTGAGCATAGTGTTCAATCAATGCAGTCGCTTCAGCAGTTGTTCAACGCAGCGCAACATGGGTTCAGATTAGGTCTCTAGTTTCCTTAACGTCGGGAATATTTCAACATGGTTGTGGATACAATGAAGTATCTAGCTCACTCAGAAGCCTCTTCACTTCTTCCTCGGTTGTGTGTACTGTGTCCAGCACTTGGTGGTGTGCCCCACCTCTCCGTCTTTCTGGAGCCCCTTCTGTCTCCTCTGTGAACACTTTTTTGAATCTCATGTTGAGTTCCTCACATACTTCACAGTCGTTTCTTGTTGTCTCTCCTCCTTCCTTCCTTAGCCTGATTACCTGGTCCTTGACTCTTGTTTTCCTCCTGATGTGGCTGTATAACAGCTTCTGGTTAGATTTGACTTTAGCTGCTATGTCCTTTTCATATTGTCGTTGCGCCTCCCTTCTTATCTGTGCATATTCATTTCTGGCTCTAAGACTGCTCTTCTTATTCTCCTGTGTCCTTTGCCTTCTATATTTCTACCATTCCCTAGCACACTTGGTTTTTTCCTCCCTGCACATTTGGGTGAACCATGGGTTCATCCTGGCTTTTTCATTATTCCTGTTACCCTTGGGTACAAACCTCTCCTCAGCTTCCTTTAATATTGTTGTTACATATTCCATCATCTCATTTAAAAGGCTTCCCTGCCAGTTCTCTGTCCCACTGAACCCCGTTCAGGAAGTTCCTCATTCTCATGTAGTCCCCTTTCTTGTAGTTTGGCTTCATTCGCCAAGGCCTTCTTGATTCCCCCTCCACTTGTAGCTCTACTGTGTATTCGAAACTTAAAACCACATGATCGCTGGCCCCAAGGAGTCTTTCATATGTGATGTCCTCAATATCTGCACTACTCAAGGTGAATACTAAGTCCAGTCCTGCTGGTTCACCCTCTCCTCTCTCTCTCTTGTAGTGTCCCTTACGTGTTGGTACATGAAGCTTTGCAGTACCACCTCCATCATCTTAGTCCTCCATGTATCTTGGCCCCCATGTCGCTCCAGGCTCTCCCAATCGATTTCCTTGTGGTAAAGTCACCCAAGATCAGTAGCTTTGCCCTGAATGCATGAGCCTTTCTGGCCACTGCAGCCAGTGTGTCAACCGTCACTCTATTGCTCTCATCATACTCTTGCCTTGGCCACCTGCTGTTCTATGGTGGGTTATACATCACTGCAATTACCACCTTGGGACCTCCAGACTGAAGCGTTCCAGCTATGCAATCACTTGCTTCTCCACTGTCTCCTCTATCCAGTTCATCAAAATTCCATTGGTTTTTGATCAGCAGTGCCACTCCTCCATCCCCCCTCCTGTTCCCTTTGTCTTTCTTCAGGATCTGGTATCCTGTTGGAAAGATGGCATCTGTTATCATACCTGTAAGCCTGGTTTCTGTGAGAGCTATGATGTCCAGTGATGCCTCATTGACTCTTTTGTGCCACTCCTCCAACTTGTTATTCCATCTGCGTTTGTGTACCATACCTTCAGTTTCCTCTCCAACACTGTGGTTTGGGGAGCCTGTGAAGGAGGGGGACCTGGTAGTGTACTGTGGGATTCTGTAGCTGAGTGTTGGGTGGGAGATGTGTTGGGATAGTGTGATAGGTTGTGGGGTTCTGGTGATGGTTTTGTGTGTGCTTGCCCTTGTTGCTCTGCCCTGCTCTGACTGACCTCTGCTGGTTCTGTCCTTGTCTCCTTTCCTAGCTCCTTTCACTTTTTTATCCTCTCCCTCAGCTGCTGTCGTTCAGTTTGTGTTCTGTCTCTGTCTAGGAACAACCTCTTGTACTCTACCATTTACTTTAACCGCGGTTTCTCTTTGAGGATCCTGTTCTGCACTGTTTCTGTCCTGAAAATCAGCTTGATTGGTCGTTTTCTCCCCTTCAAGCACCCCCTATTCTCTGAAAATTTACAATCTCGTCCATGTCTAGTAAAACCTATTTCTGTGATGTTCTCAATCTCCTTTCTTTCTGCCTGCCATCTTTCAGTGTGTGTCCTTCCCTCGCTCTCCTGAAGCCCATGTTGATGATTATATCAACACTGTACTGGGTCTCACTTGTTGATGATTCTATCAACACTGTACCGGGTCTCACTTGTAAATAATTATATCAACATTGTACCGGATCTCACATGTTGATGATTATATCAACACTGTACCGGGTCTCACTTGTTGATGATTACATCAACACTGTACCGAGTCTCACATGTTGATGATTACATCAACACTGTACCGAGTCTCACATGTTGATGATTACATCAACACTGTACCGAGTCTCACATGTTGATGATTACATCAACACTGTACCGGGTCTCACTTGTTGATGATTATATCAACACTGTACCGGGTCTCACACGTTGATGATTATATCAACACTGTACCGGGTCTCACTTGTTCGTTGATCAAAAAGTTCCACTGAAAATGAGAAACTACTCAATTGATTTTCGGATTGACTCTTCTTAACTATATAGTGATATAATATCGAGCTTCAGAAGATGCTTTAATCCGGTATTTTATATATTGTATAATATAGGTAATCTCTTACAACTCTTTTGTCCTGATATATAAATAACTATGATGATACTTCAACCCTCCTGGATCACAGGAAGAGGCGGGGCCAGGAGCTGAGTCTCGACACCTGCAATGACAATTAATACACACAGCGTCTTTGATGGTGTATAAGTCTTGGGATCAGGGCCCATCGAGGAGGGTTCCTTGACGTTGGTGAGGGGCTCTTGATCTACGGAATTGGATCTGCGCTCCAGTTCCCTGGATTAAGCCTAAATATCTTCAACATTCCCCCCACAGGCCCTGCATAATCCAACGAGTTTAGTGCTCCCCTTCGATTATTATAATAATAATTATAATAATAGAAGTCAAGGGGAATATAACGTAATCCAGAGCCTATCAAAGATAATTTTCTATTAAATACATCAATTAGTTGCAAATATAATTTATTATTTAAATCTAAAAGAAGTAAAACTAGGGTTTTAGCATCTAGTTTATATATTTAATAAGCGGCGTTTAAATCACTTTTGCTTAAAATATGCACAAATTATATCACCAAAAAGAATTTTAGTTTTTGAAATTTGTATATGTTTTGGGATTATTTATTACTTATGTAATATTTACTAATACAGCAGGAGTGTGTTCTGCGCCTCCATTATAGCAGCAGGAGTGTGTTCTGCGCCTCCATTATAGCAGCAGGAGTGTGTTCTGCGCCTCCATTATAGCAGCAGGAGTGTGTTCTGCGCCTCCATTATAGCAGCAGGAGTGTGTTCTGCGCCTCAATTACAGCAGCAGGAGTGTGTTCTGCGCCTCCATTACAGCAGCAGGAGTGTGTTCTGCGCCTCCATTACAGCAGCAGAAGTGTGTTCTGCGCCTCCATTACAGCAGCAGGAGTGTGTTCTGCGCCTCCATTACAGCAGCAGGAGTGTGTTCTGCGCCTCCATTACAGCAGCAGGAGTGTGTTCTGCGCCTCCATTACAGCAGCAGGAGTGTGTTCTGCGCCTCCATTACAGCAGCAGGAGTGTGTTCTGCGCCTCCATTACAGCAGCAGGAGTGTGTTCTGCGCCTCCATTACAGCAGCAGGAGTGTGTTCTGCGCCTATATTACAACAGCAGGAGCGTGTTCTGCGCCTCCATTACAGCAGCAGGAGTGTGTTCTGCGCCTCCATTACAGCAGCAGGAGTGTGTTCTGCGCCTCCATTACAGCAGCAGGAGTGTGTTCTGCGCCTCCATTACAGCAGCAGGAGTGTGTTCTGCGCCTCCATTACAGCAGCAGGAGTGTGTTCTGCGCCTCCATTACAGCAGCAGGAGTGTGTTCTGCGCCTCCATTACAGCAGCAGGAGTGTGTTCTGCGCCTCCATTACAGCAGCAGGAGTGTGTTCTGCGCCTCCATTACAGCAGCAGGAGTGTGTTCTGCGCCTCCATTACAGCAGCAGGAGTGTGTTCTGCGCCTCCATTACAGCAGCAGGAGTGTGTTCTGCGCCTCCATTACAGCAGCAGGAGTGTGTTCTGCGCCTCCATTACAGCAGCAGGAGTGTGTTCTGCGCCTCCATTACAGCAGCAGGAGTGTGTTCTGCGCCTCCATTACAGCAGCAGGAGTGTGTTCTGTGCCTCATATTACAGAGCAGGAGTGTGTTCTGCGCCTCAATTACAGCAGCAGGAGTGTGTTCTGCACCTCCATTACAGCAGCAGGAGTGTGTTCTGCGCCTCCATTACAGCAGCAGGAGTGTGTTCTGCGCCTCCATTACAGCAGCAGGAGTGTGTTCTGCGCCTCCATTACAGCAGCAGGAGTGTGTTCTGCGCCTCCATTACAGCAGCAGGAGTGTGTTCTACGCCTCCATTACAGCAGCAGGAGTGTGTTCTGCGCCTCCATTACAGCAGCAGGAGTGTGTTCTGCGCCTCCATTACAGCAGCAGGAGTGTGTTCTGCGCCTCAATTACAGCAGCAGGAGTGTGTTCTGCGCCTCCATTACAGCAGCAGGAGTGTGTTCTGCGCCTTCATTATAGCAGCAGGAGTGTGTTCTGCGCCTCCATTACAGGAGCAGGTGAGTGTTCTGCGCCTCCATTACAGCAGCAGGAGTGTGTTCTGCGCCTCTATTATAGCAGCAGGAGTGTGTTCTGCGCCTCCATTACAGCAGCAGGAGTGTGTTCTGCGCCTCCATTACAGCAGCAGGAGTGTGTTCTGCGCCTCCATTACAGCAGCAGGAGTGTGTTCTGCGCCTCCATTACAGCAGCAGGAGTGTGTTCTGCGCCTCCATTACAGCAGCAGGAGTGTGTTCTGCGCCTCCATTACAGCAGCAGGAGTGTGTTCTGCGCCTCCATTATAGCAGCAGGAGTGTGTTCTGCGCCTCCATTAAAGCAGCAGGAGTGTGTTCTGCGCCTCCATTACAGCAGCAGGAGTGTGTTCTGCGCCTCCATTACAGCAGCAGGAGTGTGTTCTGTGCCTCCATTACAGCAGCAGGAGTGTGTTCTGCGCCTATATTACAGAAGCAGGATTGTGTTCTGCGCCTCAATTACAGCACCAGGAGTGCGTTCTGCGCCTTCATTACAGCAGCAGGAGTGTGTTCTGCGCCTCAATTACAGCAGCAGGAGTGTGTTCTATGCTTCCATTACAGCAGCAGGAGTGTGTTCTGTGCCTCCATTACAGCAGCAGGAGTGCGTTCTGCGCCTATATTACAGCAGCAGGAGTGTGTTCTGCGCCTCCATTACAGCAGCAGGAGTGTGTTCTGCGCCTTCATTACAGCAGCAGGAGTGTGTTCTGCGCCTCCATTACAGCAGCAGAAGTGTGTTCTGCGCCTCAATTACAGCAGCAGGAGTGTGTTCTGCGCCTCCATTACAGCAGCATAAGTGTGTTCTGCCCCTCCATTACAGCAGCAGGAGTGTGTTCTGCACCTCAATTACAGCAGCAGAAGTGTGTTCTGCGCCTCCATTACAGCAGCAGGAGTGTGTTCTGCGCCTCCATTACAGCAGCAGGAGTGTGTTCAGCGCCTCCATTACAGCAGCAGGAGTGTGTTCAGCGCCTCCATTAGAGCAGCAGGAGTGTGCTTTGCGCCTCCATTACAGCAGCAGGAGTGTGTTCTGCGCCTCCATTGCAGCAGCAGGAGTGTGTCCTGCGCCTCCATTACAGCAGCAGGAGTGTGTTCTGCGCCTCCACTACAGCAGCAGGAGTGTGTTCTGCACATCCATTACAGCAGCAGGAGTGTGTTCTGCGCCTCCATTATAGCAGCAGGAGTGTGTTATGCGCGTCCATTACAGGAGCATGTGAGTGTTCTGCGCCTCCATTATAGGAGCTGGAGTGTGTTCTGCGCCTCGAATACAGGAGCAGGTGAGTGTTCTGCGCCTCCATTATAGCAGCAGGAGTGTGTTCTGCGCCTCCATTACAGAAGCAGGTGAGTGTTCTGCGCCTCCATTATAGCAGCAGGAGTGTGTTCTGCGCCTCCATTACAGCAGCAGGAGGGTGTTCCGCGCCTACATTACAGCAGCAGGAGAGTGTTCTGCGCCTCCATTACAGCAACAGGAGTGCGTTCTACGCCTCAATTACAGCAGCAGGAGAGTGTTCTGCTCCTCCATTACAGCAGCAGGAGGGTGTTCCGCGCCTCCATTACAGCAGCAGGAGTATGTTATGCGCCTCCATTACAGCAGCAGGAGAGTGTTCTGCGCCTCCATTACAGCAGCAGGTGAGTGTTCTGCACCTCCATCATAGCAGCAGGAGTGTGTTCTGCACCTCCATTACAGCAGCAGGTGAGTGTTCTATGCCTCCATTACAGCGGCAGGTGTGTGTTCTGCGCCTCCATTAGAGCAGCAGGAGAGTGTTCTGTGCCTCCTTTACAGCAGCAGGAGAGTGTTTTGCGCCTCAATTACTGCAGCAGGAGTGAGTTCTACGCATTCATTAGAGGAGCAGGAGGGTGTTCTGTGCCTCCATTACAGCAGCAGAAGTGTGTTCTGATCCTCGATTACAGCAGCAGAAGAGTGTTCTCCGCCTCTATTACAGCAGCAGAAGAGAGTTCTGCGCCTCTATTACAGAAGCAGGAGTGTGTTCTGCGCCTCCATTACAGCAGCAGGAGTGAGTTCTGTGCCTCCATTACAGCAGCAGGTGAATGTTCTACGCCTCCATTACACCAGCAGGCGTGTGTTTTGCGTCTCCATTACAGCAGCAGGAGTGTGTTCTGCGCCTCCATTACAGCACCAGGTGAGTGTTCTACGCCTCGATTAAAGGAGCAGGAGAGTGTTCTGCGAATCCATTGCAGCAGCAGGAGTGTGTTCTGAGCTTCCATTACAGGAGCAGGTGAGTGTTCTGCGCCTCCATTACAGCAGCAGGAGTGTGTTCTGCGCCTCCATTACAGCAGCAGGAGTGTGTTCTACGCCTACATTACAGCAGCAGGTGAGTGTTCTGAGCCTCCATTACAGCAGCTGGAGAGTGTTCTGCGTCTCCATTACAGCAGCAAGTGAGTGTTCTGCGCCTCAATTACAGGAACATGTTAGTGTTCTGCGCCTCAATTACAGCAGCAGGTGAGTGTTCTGAGCCTCCATTACAGCAGCAGGAGAGTGTTCTGCGCCTCCATTACAGCAGCAAGTGAGTGTTCTGAGCCTCCATTACAGCAGCAGGTGAGTGTTCTGAGCCTCCATTACAGCAGCAGGAGAGTGTTTCGCGCCTCCATTAAAGCAGCACGTGAGTGTTCTGCGCATATGTTACAGCAGCAGGAGTGTGTTCTGCGCCTTCATTACAGCAGCAGGAGGGTGTTCTACGAACCCATTACAGCAGCAAGAGTGTGTTCTGCGCCTCCATTACAGCAGCAGGTGAATGTTCTGCGCATCTATTACAGAAGCAGGAAAGTGTTCTGCGCCTCCATTAAAGCAGCAGTGAGTGTTCTGCACTTCCATTACAGGAGCAGGTGAGTGTTCTGTGTCTCAATTACAGCAGCAGGTGAATGTTCTGCGCCTCAGTTTCAGGAGCAGGTGAGTGTTCTGGGCCTCCATTACAGCAGCAGCTGTGTTCTGCGCCACAATTACAGCAGCAGGTGTGTTCTGCACGTCCATTACAGCAGCAAGTGTGTTCTGCACCTCCATTGCAGCGGCAGGAGAGTGTTTTGGTTCTCAATTACAGCAGCAGGTGAGTGCTCTGCGCCTCCATTACAGCTCCTGGAGAATGTTCTGCGCCTCCATTACAGCAGCAGGTGTGTTCTACGCCACCATTACAACAGCGGGTGTGTTCTGCGACTCCATTACAGCAGCGGGTGTGTTCTGCACCTCCATTACAACAGCAATTGTCTCATGCGCCTCTGTTACAGCAGCAAGAGTGTGTTCTGCGCCTTCATTACAGCAGCAGGAGAGTGTTCTGCGCATCCATTTCAGCATCAGCAGAATGTTCTGCTCCTTCATTTCAGCAGCAGGTGTGTTCTGCTCCTCCATTACAGCAGCAAGCGTGTTCTGCGCCTCCATTACAGCACCAGGAGTTTGTTCTGCGCCTACATTACAGCAGAAAGTGTGTTCAGCGCCACCATTACAGCAGCAGGTGTGTTCTGCAAATCCATTACAGAAGCAAGTGTGTTCTGCGCCTCCATTGCAGCAGCAGGTGTGTTCTGAGTCACCATTACATCAGCAGTTGTGTTCTGCACCTCCATTACAGCAGCAGGAGAGTGTTCTGCGTCTCCGTTTCAGGAGCAGGAGAGTGTTCTGCGCCGCCATCACAGCAGAAGGAGAGTGTTCTGCGCCGCCATTACAGCAGCAGGAGTGTGTTCTGCGCCTCTATTACAACAGCAAGTGTGTTCTACGCTACCATTCCAGCAGCAGGTGTTGTGCGCCTCCGTTACAGCAGAAAGGTCGTTTTGCGCCTTCATTACAACAGCAAGTGTTTTCTGGGCCTCCTTTACAGCAGCAGGAGTGTGTTCTGCCCCTGCATTACTGCAGGAGGTGAGTGTTCTGCGCCTTATTACAGCACCAGGAGAGTGTTCTGCGCCTCCATTACAGCAGGAGGTGTGCTCTGCGCCGTCATTACAGCAGTAGAACAGTGTTCTGCTCATCTAATTCAGCAGCAGGTGCATGTTCTACGCCTCTATTACACCAGCAGGCGTGTGTTCTGCGCCTCCATTGCAGCAGCAGGAAAGTATGCTGAGCCTCCATTACAGCAGCAGGTGAATGTTCTGCGCCTCCATTACAGCAGCAGGAGAGTGTTCTGCATCTCCATTACAGCAGCAGGAGAGTGTTCTGCGAATCCATTACAGCAGCAGAGTGTTCTGCGCCTCCATTACAGCAGCAGGAGAGTGTTGTCCGCCGCCATTACAGCAGGAGGAAAGTGTTCTGCGCCACCATTACAGCAGCAGGTGAGTGTTCTGCGCCGCCATTACAGCAACAGGTGAGTATTCTGCGCCTCCATTACAGCAGAAGGTGAGTGTTCTGCGCCTCCATTAAAGCAGCAGGAGAGTGTTCAGCGCCTCCATTACAGGAACAGGTGAATGTTCTGCGCCTCCACTACAGGAGCAGGAATGTGTTCTGCACCTTCATTACAGCTGCAGGTGAGTGTTCTTTGCCTCCATTACAGCAGCAGGTGAGTGTTCTGCGCCACCATTACAGCAGCAGGTGAGTGTTCTGCGCCGCCATTACAGCAACAGGTGAGTATTCTGCGCCTCCATTACAGCAGAAGGTGAGTGTTCTGCGCCTCCATTAAAACAGCAGGAGAGTGTTCAGCGCCTCCATTACAGGAACAGGTGAATGTTCTGCGCCTCCATTACAGGAGCAGGAATGTGTTCTGCACCTTCATTACAGCTGCAGGTGAGTGTTTTGTGCCTCCATTACAGCAGCAGGTGAGTGTTCTGCGCCTCCATTACAGCAGCAGGTGAGTGTTCTGCGCGTCCATTACAGCAGTAGGAGAGTGTTCTGCGCCTCCATTACTGCAGCAGGTGAGTGTTCTGCGCCTCCATTACAGCAGCAAGAGTGTGTTCTGCAACTCCATTACAGCAGCAGTAAAGTGTTCTGCGAATCCATTACAATAGCAGGAGAGTGTTCTGCGCCTCCATTACAGCAGCAGGAGAGTGTTCTGCGCCTCCATTACAGCAGCAGGAGAGTGTTCTGCGCCTCCATTACAGCAGCAGGAGAGTGTTCTGCGCCTCCATTACAGCAGCAGGTGAGCGTTCTGCGCCGCCATTACAGCAACAGTTCAGTATTCTGCGCCTCCATTACAGGAGCAGTTGAGTGTTCTGCGCCTCCATTACAGCACTAGGAGAGTGTTCTGCGCCTCCATTACTGCAGCGGGTGTGTTCTGCGCCTCATTTATAGGAGCAGGTGAGTGTTCTGCGCCTCCATTACAGCACCATGAGTTTGTTTTGCGCCTCCATTACAGCAGCAAATGCGTTCTGCGCCACCATTATAGAAGCAGGTGTTTTCTGCGCCTCCATTACTGCAGCAGGTGTGTTCTGAGACTCTATTACTGAAGCAAGTGTGTTCTGCGTCTCCATTACAGCAGCAGGTGTGTTCGTGCGCTTCCATTACTGCAACCGGTGTGTTCTGCGACTCCATTACAGAAGCAAGTGTGTTTTGCGCCTCCATTACAACAGCAGTTGTGTTCTGCGCCACCATTACATCAGCAGGTGTGTTCTGCGCCGTCATTACAGCAGCAGGAGAGTGTTGTGCGCCTCCATTACAGCAGTGGGAGAGTTTTGTGCACCCCCATTGCAGCAGCAGGAGAGTGTTCTGCATCGCCAATACAGAAGCAGGTGAGTGTTCTGCGCCGCCATTACAGCCGCAGGTCAGTGTTCTGCGCCGCCATTACAGCAGCAGGTGAGGATTATGCGCCTCTATTACAGCAGCAGGAATGTGTTCTGCACCTCCATTACAGCAGCAGGTGAGTGTTCTGCGCCTCCTTTACGTAAGCAGGAAAGTGTTCTGCGCCTCCATTTCAGCAGCAGGAGAGTGTTCTGCACCTCCACTACAGCAGCAAGAATGTGATATGAGTGTCCATTACAGCAGCAGGTGTGTGTTCTGCGCCTCCATTACAGAAGCAGGAAAGCGTTCTGCGCCTCCATTACAGCAGCAGGTGAGTGTTCTGCGCATCCATTACAGGAGCAGTAGAGTGTTCTGCACTTCCATTATAGCAGCAAGTGATTGCTCTACGCCTCCATTACAGCAGCAGGTGAGGATTCTGAGCCTCCATTACAGGAGCAGGTGAGTGTTCTGCACCTCCATTACAGCAGCTAATGAATGTTCTTCGCTTGCATATCAGCAGAAGGAATGTGTTCTATACTTCCATTACAGCAGCAGATGAGTGTTCTGCGCCTCCATTACAGCAGCAGGTGAGTGTTCTGTGCCTCCATTACAGCAGCAGGTGAGTGTTCTGCGCCTCAATTACAGCAGCAGGAGAGTGCTCTGCACTTCCATTGCAGCAGCAAGTGAGTGCTCTGCGCCTCCATTACAGCAGCAGGTGAGTGTTCCGCGCCTCCATTACAGCAGCAGGTGAGTGTTCTGCGTCTCCATTACAGGAGCAGGTGAGTGTTCTGCGCCTCCATTACAGCAGCAGGTGATTATTCTGCACCTCCATAAGAGCAACGGTAGAGTGTTCCTCCTCTCTATTACAGCATCAGGTGAATGTTCTGCGCTTCCATTACAGCAGCAGGTGAGTGATCTTGACATCCATTACAGAAGCAGGTTAGTGTTCTGCGCCTCCATTGCAGCGCCAGGAGAGTGTTCTGCGCCTGCATTAAAGCAGCTGGTGTGTTCTGCGCCTCCATTATAGGAGCAGGTGAGTGTTCTGCGCCTCCATTACAGCACCATGAGTTTGCTATGCGCCTCCATTACAGCAGCAAGTGCGTTCTTCACCATAATTACAGGAGCAGGTGTGTTCTGCGCCTCCATTACTGCAGCAGGTGTGTTCTGCGACACCCTTACAGAAGCAAGTGTGTTCTGCGCCTTCACTACAGCAGCAGATGTGTTCTGCGCCACCATTACATCAGCAGGTGTGTTCTGCCCCGTCATTACAACAGCAGGAGAGTATTCTGCACCTCCATTACAGCAGCAGGTGAGTGTTTTGAGCCTCTATTACAGGAGCAGGTGAGTGTTCTGCGCCTCCATTACAGCAGCAGGTGAATGTTCTGCGCCTCCATTACAGCAGCAGGAATGTGTTCTGCACCTCCATTACAGCAGCAGGTGAGTGTTCTGCGCCTCCATTACAGCAACAGGTGAGTGTTCTGTGCCTCAATTACAGCAGCAGGAGAGTGTTCTGCAATTCAATAACAGCAGCAAGCGAGTGCTCTGCGCCTCCATTGCAGCAACAGGTCAGTGTTCTGCGCCTCCATTACAGGAACAGGTGAGTGTTCTTCGACTCTATTACACAAGCAAGTGTGTTCTGCGCCTCCATTACAACAGCAGGTCAGTGTTCTGCGCCGCCATCACAGCAGCAGGTGAGTATTATGCGCCTCCATTACAGCAATAAGTAAGTGTTCTGAACATCCATTACAGCAGCAGGAGAGTGTTCTGCACCTCCATTACAGCAGCAGGAATGTGTTCTGCACCTCCATTACAGGAGCAGGTGAGTTTTCTGCCTCTCAATTACTGAAGCAGGAATGTGTTCTGCGCCTCCAATACAGCAGCAGGAGAGTGTTCTGCGCCTCCATTACAGCAGGAGGTGTGTTCTGCGCCGTCATTACAGCAGCAGGACAGTGTTCTTCGCCTCCATTACAGCAGCATGAGAGTGTATTGCATCGCCAATACAGCAGCAATAGACTGTTCTGCGCCGCCATTACAGCAACAGGTGAGTGTTCTGCGCCTCCATTACAGCACTAGGAGAGTGTTCTGCGCCTCCATTACTGCAGCGGGTGTGTTCTGCGCCTCATTTATAGGAGCAGGTGATTGTTCTGCGCCTCAACTGCTGCACCATGAGTTTGTTTTGCGCCTCCATTACAGCAGCAAATGCATTCTGCGCCACCATTATAGAAGCAGGTGTTTTCTGCGCCTCCATTACTGCAGCAGGTGTGTTCTGCGACTCTATTACAGAAGCAAGTGTGTTCTGCGTCTCCATTACAGCAGCAGGTGTGTTCTGCGCTTCCATTACTGCAACCGGTATGTCCTACGACTCCATTACAGAAGCAAGTGTGTTTTGCGCCTCCATTACAACAGCAGTTGTGTTCTGCGCCACCATTACATCAACAGGTGTGTTCTGCGCCGTCATTACAGCAGCAGGAGAGTGTTGTGCGCCTCCATTACAGCAGTGGGAGAGTGTTGTGCACCCCCATTGCAGCAGCAGGAGAGTGTTCTGCATCGCCAATACAGCAGCAGGTGAGTGTTCTGCGCCGCCATTACAGCCGCAGGTCAGTGTTCTGCGCCGCCATTACAGCAGCAGGTGAGGATTATGCGCCTCCATTACAGCAGCAGGAATGTGTTCTGCACCTCCATTACAGCAGCAGGTGAGTGTTCTTCGCCTCCTTTACGTAAGCAGGAAAGTGTTCTGCGCCTCCATTTCAGCAGCAGGAGAGTGTTCTGCACCTCCACTACAGCAGCAAGAATGTGATATGAGTGTCCATTACAGCAGCAGGTGTGTGTTCTGCGCCTCCATTACAGAAGCAGGAAAGCGTTCTGCGCCTCCATTACAGCAGCAGGTGAGTGTTCTGCGCATCGATTACAGGAGCAGTAGAGTGTTCTGCACTTCCATTATAGCAGCAAGTGATTACTCTGCGCCTCCATTACAGCAGCAGGTGAGGATTCTGCGCCTCCATTACAGGAGCAGGTGAGTGTTCTGCACTTCCATTACAGCAGCTGATGAATGTTCTTCGCCTGCATATCAGCAGCAGGAATGTGTTCTACACTTCCATTACAGCAGCAGGTGAGTGTTCTGCGCCTCCATTACAGCAGCAGGTGAGTGTTATGTGCCTCCATTACAGCAGCAGGTGAGTGTTCTGCGCCTCAATTACAGCAGCAGGAGAGTGCTCTGCACTTCCATTGCAGCAGCAAGTGAGTGCTCTGCGCCTCCATTACAGCAGCAGGTGAGTGTTCTGCGTCTCCATTACAGGAGCAGGTGAGTGTTCTGCGCCTCCATTACAGCAGCAGGTGAATGTTCTGCGCCTCCATTACAGCAGCAGTTGACTATTCTGCACCTCCATTAGAGCAACGGTAGAGTGTTCCTCCTCTCTATTACAGCAGGAGGTGAATGTTCTGCGCTTCTATTACAGTAGCAGGTGAGTGATCTTGACCTCCATTACAGAAGGAGGTCAGTGTTCTGCGCCTCCATTACAGCGCCAGGAGAGTGTTCTGCGCCTGCATTAAAGCAGCTGGTGTGTTCTGCGCCTCCTTTATAGGAGCAGGTGAGTGTTCTGCGCCTCCATTACAGCACCATGAGTTTGCTATGCGCCTCCATTACAGCAGCAAGTGCGTTCTTCACCACAATTACAGGAGCAGGTGTGTTCTGCGCCTCCATTACTGCAGCAGGTGTGTTCTGCGACACCATTAGAGAAGCAAGTGTGTTCTGCGCCTCCATTACAGCAGCAGGTGTGTTCTGCGCCACCATTACATGAGCAGGTGTGTTCTGCGCCGTCATTACAACAACAGGAGAGTGTTCTGGATCGTCAATACAGCAGCAGGTGAGTGTTCTGCGCCTCCATTACAGCAGCAGGTGAGTGTTCTGCGCCTCCATTACAGCAGCAGGTGAATGTTCTGCGCCTCCATTACAGCAGCAGGAATGTGTTCTGCACCTCCATTACAGCAGCAGGAATGTGTTCTGCTCCTCCATTAAAGCAACAGGTGAGTGTTCTGTGCCTCAATTACAGCAGCAGGAGAGTGTTCTGCAATTCAATTACAGCAGCAAGAGAATGCTCTGCGCCTACATTGCAGTAACAGGTCAGTGTTCTGCGCCTCCATTACAGGAGCAGGTGAGTGTTCTTCGACTCCATTACACAAGCAAGTGTGTTCTGCGCCTCCATTACAACAACAGGTCAGTGTTCTGCGCCGCTATCACAGCAGCAGGTGAGTATTATGCGCCTCCATTACAGCAATAAGTAAGTGTTCTGCGCTTCCATTACAGCAGCAGGAATGTGTTCTGCGCCTCCATTACAGCAGCAGGAATGTGTTCTGCACCTCCATTACAGCAGCAGGTGAGTTTTCTGCGTCTCAATTACAGAAGCAGGAATGTGTTCTGCGCCTCCAATACAGCAGCAGGAGAGTGTTCTGCGCCTCCATTACAGCAGGAGGTGTGTTCTGCGCCGTCATTACAGCAGCAGGACAGTGTTCAGCGCCGCCATTACAGCAGCAGGAGAGTGTATTACATGGCCAATACAGCAGCAATAGACTGTTCTGCGCCGCCATTACAGCAGCAGGTGAGTGTTCTGCGCCGCCATTTCAGCAGCTGGTGAGTATTCTGCGCCTCCATTACAGCAGCAGGTGAGTGTTCTGCGCCTCCAATACAGCAGCAGGAGAGTATTCAGCGCCTCCATTACAGTAACAGGTGAGTGTTCTGCGCCTCCATTAGAGCAGCAGGAATGTGTTCTGCACCTCCATTAGAGCAGCAGGTGAGTGATCTGCGCCTACATTACAGCCGCAGGTGAGTGTTCTGTGCCTCCATTACAACAGCAGTTGAGTGTTCTGCGTCTCCATTACAGCAGCAGGTGAGCGTTCTGCGCGTCCATTACAAGAGTAGGAGAGTGTTCTGCGCCTCCATTACAGCAGCAGGAGAGATTTCTGCGCCTCCATTACAGCAGCAGGTGAGGGTTCTGAGCATTCATTACAGCAGGAGGTGAGTGTTCTTCACCTCCATTAAAGAAGCAGGTGAGTGTTCTGCTCCCCATTACAGCAGCAGGTGATTATTCTGCACCTCCATAAGAGCAACGGTAAAGTGTTCCTCCTCTCTATTACAGCATCAGGTGAATGTTCTGCGCTTCCATTACAGCAGCAGGTGAGTGATCTTGACCTCCATTACAGAAGCAGGTGAGTGTTCTGCGCCTCCATTGCAGCGCCAGGAGAGTGTTCTGCGCCTGCATTAAAGCAGCTGGTGTGTTCTGCGCCTCCATTATATGAGTTTGCTATACGCCTCCATTAGAGCAGCAAGTGCGTTCTTCACCACAGTTACAGGAGCAGGTGTGTTCTGCGCCTCCATTACTACAGCAGGTGTGTTCTGCGACACCATTACAGAAGCAAGTGTGTTCTGCGCCTCCATTACAGCAGCAGGTGTGTTCTGCGCCCCCATTACATCAGCAGGTGTGTTGCGCGCCGTCATTACAACAGCAGGAGAGTGTTCTGCGCCTCCATTACAGCAGCAGGAGAGTGTTCTGCGCTTCCATTACAGCAGCAGGAGGGTGTTCTGGATCGTCAATACAGCAGCAGGTGAGTGTTCTGCGCCGCCATTACAGCAGCAGGAATGTGTTCTGCACCTCCATTACAGCAGCAGGTGAGTGTTCTGCTCCATTACAGCAGCAGGTGTGTTCTGCGCCACCATTACATCAGCAGGTGTGTTGCGCGCCGTCATTACAACAGCAGGTGAGTGTTCTGCGCCTCCATTACAGCAGCAGGAGAGTGTTCTGCACCTCCACTACAGCGGCAAGAGTGTGTTCTGTGCCTCCATTACAGCAGAAGGTGAATGTTCTGCGCCTCCATTACAGCAGCAGGAGAGTGTTCTACGCTTCCATTACAGCAGCAAGTGAGTGCTCTGCGCCTTCATTACAGCAGCAGGTGAGTGTTCTGCGCCTCCATTATAGCAGCAGGTGAGTTGAGCGCCGTCCATTACTGCAGCAGGACTGTGTTCTGCGCCTCCATTACAGCAGCAGGAGAGTGTTCTACGCTTCCATTACAGCAGCAGGAGGGTGTTCTGGATCGTCAATACAGCAGCAGGTGAGTGTTCTGCGCCGCCATTACAGCAGCAGGAATGTGTTCTGAGCCTCCATTACAGCAGCAGGTGTGTTCTGCGCCCCCATTACATCAGCAGGTGTGTTGAGCGCCGTCATTACAACAGCAGGAGAGTGTTCTGCGCCTCCATTACAGCAGCAGGAGAGTGTTCTGCGCTTCCATTACAGCAGCAGGAGGGTGTTCTGTTCTGCGCTTCCATTACAGCAGCACGAGAGTGTTCTGCGCCTCCATTACAACAGCAGGAATGTGTTCTGCACCTCCATTACAGCAGCAGGTGAGTTTTCTGCGTCTCAATTACAGCAGCACGACAGTGTTCTGCGCCTCCATTACAGCAGTATGAGAGTTTTCTGCGCCGCCATTACAGCATCAGGAGAGTGTTCTGAGCCGGCATTACAGCAGCAGGAGAGTGTTCTGCGCTTCATTACAGCAGCAGGAGAGTGTTCTACGCTTCCATTACAGCAGTAGGTGAATGTTCTACGCCTCCATTACAGCAGCAGGAATGTGTTCTGCACCTCCATTACAGCAGCAGGTGAGTGTTCTGCGCCTCCTTTACAAGAGCAGATGAGTGTTGTGTGCCTCCATTACAGCAGCTGGAGGGTGTTCTACGCTTCCATTACAGTAGCAAGTGTGTTCTGCACCTCCATTACAACAGCAATTGTCTTCTGCGCCTCCGTTACAGCAGCAGGAGCGTGTTGTGCGCCTCAATTACAGCTGCAGGCGAGTGCTCTGCACCTCCATTACAGCACCAGCAGAATGTCCTGCGCATCCATTACAGCAGCAGGAGTGTTCTGCACCACCATTACAGCAGCGGGTGTGTTGTGCGCCTCAATTACAGCAACAAGTGTGTTCTGCGCCTCCATTACAGCACCAGGAGTTTGTTCTGCGCCTCCATTACAGCAGCAAGTGTGTTCTACTCCACCATTACAGCAGCAGGTTTGTTCTGCGTATCCATTACAGAAGCAGGTGTGTTCTGAGCGTCCATTGCAGCAGAAGGTGTGTTCTGAGCCACCATTACATCAGCAGGTCTCTTCTGCACCTCCATTACAGCAGCAGGAGAGTGTTCTGCACCTCCACTACAGCGGAAAGAGTGTGTTCTGCGACTGCATTACAGCAGCAGGAGAGTGTTCTGCGCCTCCATTACAGAAGCAGGAAACTGTTCTACGCCTCCATTACAGCAGCAGGTGAGTGTTCTGCGGATCCATTACAGCAGCAGGAGAGTGTTCTGCACTTCCATTAAAGCAGCAAATGAATGCTCTGCGCCTCCATTACAGCAGCAGGAGAGTGTTCTGCGCCTCCATTACAGCACCAGGTGAATGTTCTGCTCCTCCATTACAGCAGCAGGAATGTGTTCTGCACCTCCATTAGAGCAGCAGGTGAGTGTTCTGCGCCTCCATTACAAGAGCAGATGAGTGTTGTGTGCCTCCATTACAGCAGCAGGAGTGTTCTGCACTTCCATTACAGCAGCAAGTGAGTGTTCTGCGCCCCTATTACAGGAGCAGGTGAGTGTTCTGCGTCTCCATTACAGCATCAGGTGAATGTTCTGCGCCTCCATTACAGTAGCAGGTGAATGTTCTGTGCCTCCATTACAGCAGCAGGTGTGTTCTGCTCGTCCATTACAGAAGCAAGTGTGTTCTGCGCCTCCATTACAACAGCAAGTGTCTTCTGAGCCACCATTACAGCAGCAGTTGTGTTCTGCGCATTCATTACAGCAGCAAGGGTGTTTTGCGCCTCCATTGCAGCAGTAGGAGAGTGTTCTGCGCCGCCATTACAGCAGCAGGTGAGTGCTCTGTGCCTCCACTACAGCACCAGGAGAATGTTCTGCGTCTCCATTACAGCAGCAGGTGTGTTCTGCGCCTCCATTACAGCAGCAAGTGTGTTCTGCACCTCCATTACAACAGCAATTGTCTTCTGCGCCTCCGTTACACCAGCCGGAGTGTGTTATGCGCCTCCATTACAGCAGCAGGACAGTTTTCTGCGCCTCAATTACAGCTTCAGGTGAGTGCTCTGCGCCTCCATTACAGCACCAGGAGAATGTTCTGCGCCTCCATTTCAGCAGCAGGTATGTTCTGCGCTACCATTACAGCAGCAGGTGTTTTCTGCGCCACCATTACATCAGCAGGTGTGTTCTGCGCCGTCATTACAGCAGTAGGAGAGTGTTCTGCGCCTCCATTACAGCAGTAGGAGAGTGTTCTGCGCCTCCATTACAGCAGCAGGAGAGAGTTCTGCGCCGCAATTACAGCAGCAGGAGAGTGTTCTGCATCGCCAATACAGCAGCAGGTGAGTGTTCTGCGCCGCCATTACAGCCGCAGGTCAGTGTTCTGCGCCTCCATTACAGCAGCAGGTGAGTATAATGGGCCTCCATTACAGCAGCAGAAGAGTTTTCTGCGCCTCCATTACAGGAGCAGGTGAGTGTACTGCGCCTCCACTTCAGCAACAGGCATTTGTTCTGAAACTCCATTACAGCAGCAGGTGAGTGTTCTGCGCCTCCTTTACAAGAGCAGATGAGTGTTGTGTGCCTCCATTACAGCAGCAGGAGAGTGTTCTACGCTTCCATTACAGCAGCAAGTGAGTGTTCTGCACCTCCATTACAGCAGCAGGTGAGTGTTCTGCGCCTCCATTACAGAAGCAGGAAAGTGTTCTTCGCTTCCATTACAGCAGCAGGTGAGTGTTCTGCGCCTCCATTACAGCAGCAGGTGAGTGTTCTGCGCATGCATTACAGCAGCAGTAGAGTGTTCTGCACTTCCATTACAGCAGCAAGTGAGTGCTCTGCACCTCCATTACAGCAGCAGGTGAGTGTTTTGCGCCTCCATTACAGGAGCAGGTGAGTGTTCTGCGCCTCCATTACAGCAGCAGGTGAATGTTCTGCGCCTCCATTACAGCAGCAGGAATGTGTTCTGCACCTCCATTACAGCAGCAGGTGAGTGTTCTGCGCCTCCATTACAGCAACAGGTGAGTGTTCTGTGCCTCAATTACAGCAGGAGGTGAGTGTTCTGCGCCTCCATTACAGCAGCAGGAGAGTGTTCTGCACTTCAATTACAGCAGCAAGCGAGTGCTCTGCGCCTCCATTACAGCAACAGGTGAGTGTTCTGCGCCTCCATTACAGGAGCAGGTGAGTGTTCTGCGCCTCCTTTACAGCAGCAGGTGAATGTTCTGCGCCTCCATTACAGGAGCAGGTGAGTGTTCTTCGACTCCATTACACAAGCAAGTGTGTTCTGCGCCTCCATTACAATAGCAAGTGTGTTCTGCGATACCATTACAGCAACAGGTGTTTTCTGCGACTCCATTGCAGCGGCAAGAGAGTGTTCTGCTCCTCAATTACAGCAGCAGGTGAGTGCTCTGCGCCTCCATTACAGCACCAGAAGAATGTTCTGCGCCTCCATTACAGCAGCAGGTGTGTTCTGCGCCACCATTACAGCAGCGGGTGCGTTATGCGCCTCCATTACAGCAGCAAGTGTGTTCTGCACCTCCATTACAACAGCAATTGTCTTCTGCGCCTCCGTTACAGCAGCAGGAGCGTGTTCTGCGCCTCCTTTACAGCAGCAGGAGAGTGTTCTGCGCCTCAATTACAGCTGCAAGTGAGTGCTCTGCATCTCCATTACAGCACCAGGAGTTTGTTCTGCGCCTCCATTACAGCAGCAAGTGTGTTCTGCTCCACCATTACAGCAGCAGGTTTGTTCTGCGAATCCATTACAGAAGCACGTGTGTTGTGCGCCTCCATTGCAGCAGCAGGTGTGTCCTGAGCCACCATTACATCACCAGGTCTGTTCTGCACCTCCTTTACAGCAGCAGGAGAGTGTTCTGCGCCTCCATTACAGCAGTAGGGAGTGCTGTGCACCTCCATTACAGCAGCAAGAGAGTGTTCTGCGCCGCCATTACAGCAGCAGGAGAGTGTTCTGCTTCGTCAATACAGCAGCAGGTGAGTGTTCTGCGCCGCCATTACAGCAGCAGGTCAGTGTTCTGTGCGTCCATTACAGCAGTAGGAGAGTGGTCTGCACCTCCATTACATCAGCAGGAGAGTGTTCTGCGCGTCCATTTCAGCAGTAAGAGAGTGTTCTGCGACTCCATTACAGCAGGAGGTGAGTGTTCTGCGCCTCCATTACAGTAGCAGGTGAGTGTTCTCTGCCTTCATTACAGCATCAGGTGAGTGTTGTGCACCTCCATTACAGTGAGCAGCTCCATTGCAGTGAGAGTGCGCCTCTCAGGAGGAGGTCTGCGCCTCCATTACAGCATCAGGTGAGTGTTGTGCACCTCCATTACAGCAGCAGGAGTGTTCCTCGCCTCCATTACAGCAGCAGGTGAGTGTTCTGCGCTTCCATTACAGCAGCAGGCTAGTGTTCTGCGCTTCCCTTACAGCAGCAGGAGATTGTTCTGCGCCTCCATTACAACAGCCTGTGAGTGTTCTGCGCCTCCACTACAGCAGCAGGTGAGTGTTCTGCGCCTCCATTACAGCAAGACATGCCACCGGGGCTGGAAATCTTTTAAGCTTCAGTACTTTCACACTTGTAAGTGAGTCATCATGAGCTATGCCTTGTTGTAAGACGCCAACAGAAGTTGTAAGGGGAAGTTTTCTCGGAGTAGCTCAGTGCGAGTGTGTCACCTGCTGTCATCTCCCTCAGGATGTGAGAGAGGCTATGGTAGGTGACATCCAAATGTAGACATCCTGTATTGTCTGCATGAACAGCCTGTGCTGTCTGATTGCTGAGTTTATATTTCGTGCCATGATCGTGCTGCCACCTATAGGTCTATGCCACTTCAGTATGCCCAGACCTGCCTCTCTCTGACTTTCTCAGCTGCCTTCACTCAGTCAACAAGGCCTACCCGTCTCTCCCTCGCGGGCCATGGGCACTGTGTACCCCACGACATTCCAAATAAAGAAGCTTCCGACGAGTTACCATTACTCACCGCTGCCAAGAAAGACGGAGTCATGGTACGTGAAGAGGTATCACAGTGGGCGCCTGTGACGAGCGGGGTCCCACAGGGGTCAGTTCTAGGACCAGTGCTATTTTTGATATATGTGAACGACATGATGGAAGGAATAGACTCTGAAATGTCCCTATTCGCAGATGATGTGAAGTTGATGAAAAAAATTAAATCGGATGAGGATGAGGCAGGACTGCAAAGAGACCTGGACAGGTTGGACATGTGGTCCAGTAACTGGCTTCTCGAATTCAATCCAGCCAAATGCAAAGTCATGAAAATTTGGGAGGGGCAAAGAAGACCACAGACAGAGTATAGGCTAGGTGGACAAAGACTACAGACCTCACTCAGGGAGAAAGACCTTGGAGTGACCATAACACCGAGCACATCACCAGAGGCACACATCAACCAAATAACTGCTGCAGCATACGGGCGCCTGGCAAACCTGAGAATAGCGTTCCGATACCTTAATAAGGAATCGTTCAAGACACTGTACACTGTGTATGTTAGGCCCATACTGGAGTATGCAGCATCAGTCTGGAACCCACACCTGGTCAAGCACGTCAAGACGTTAGAGAAAGTACAAAGGTTTGCAACAAGGCTAGTCCCAGAGCTCAGGGGAATGTCGTACGAGGAAAGGTTGAGGGAAATCGGACTGACGACACTGGAGGACAGAAGGGTCAGGGGAGACATGATAACAGCATACAAGATACTGCGGGGAATAGACAAGGTGGACAGAGATAGGATGTTCCAGAGAGGGGACACAGGGACAAGGGATCACAACTGGAAGCCGAAGACTCAGACGCGTCACAGGGACGTTAGGAAGTATTTCTTCAGTCATAGAGTTGTCAGGAAGTGGAATAGCCTAGCAAGTGAAGTAGTGGAAGCAGGAACCATACATAGTTTTAAGAAGAGGTATGATACAGCTCAGGAAGCAGAAAGAGATAGGACCTAGTAGCGATCAGTGAAGAGGCGGGGCCAGGAGCTGAGTCTCGACCCCTGCAACCACAATTAGGTGAGTACAATTATGTGAGCACACACACACTCTCACAGACAGAAGAAGGAGAAGGAGCTGTGATTCGACCCCTGCAACCATAAATAGGTGAGCAAATAGGTAAGTACACAATATATGCATATTGGAACATTCCATTAAACTTTTAGTGAACATATTCTAACTTTGTTATGCCAGAGCTTTTAAAAGGCCAGATGTTCATGTAAGTTATATTATACACAAAGACTTTTTCTTCTCTGTATTCTGCTATTAAACAATTAAAAAAAAACACTGATAAAATTATGCAATATTTAAAAAATAAGATCAAATGCTGGCCATCTTAAATATTTAGCTCCGTTGCGGATTTTTTTGTAATTCATGTTAATAATTAATTTGCATATTTTTCCTGAAATTTTTATATTTTAAGTTTAATTGTTTAAAAAGGTCTTTTTAACTTAAACAAATGAAGTTATTTGCTATTCGGTACAATTTTATTAAGACATAGTAAAGTTCACGAGGTGATATTAGAAGTTTAAGAATTGTGTTTTTCCAGACTTATAATGTCAATATTCTCCCACGACTGTTTTTGTAAGCTGCCTTTAAAATGGTGTGTGTGTGTGTGTGTGTGTGTGTGTGTGTGTGTGTGTGTGTGTGTGTGTGTGTGTGTGTGTGTGTGTGTGTGTGTGTGTGTGTGTGTGTATGTGTGTGTGTGTGTGTCTTGAGGATGTCTCTCCAAGAGAGAACCCGCAGTAATGGATTTAAATTAGACAAGTTTAGATTTAGAAAGGACATAGGAAAGTATTGGTTTGGAAATAGGGTAGATGATGAGTGGAACAGTCTACCTAGTTGGGTTATTCAGACTAGGACTTTGGGTAGTTTCAAATTTAGGTTGGATAAATATATGAGTGAGACGGGTTGGATTTGAGTGGGACTTGCAAATTAGTGGATAGAGTTATCAGAGCCTATTTCTTGGGTAGCATTGAAAATTGGGTTGGGCAGATGTTTTGTTAGTGGGATGGATTGTAAAGGACCTACCTAGTATGGGCCAAGAGGCCTGCTGCAGCGATCTTCCTTTATGTTCATACGTTCTTATGAAGCCATCGGAGGGGCGATTTTTCTGTCCCCTTGCATAAAATCCATACATAGTGCAGATATTACACTGGATATTTGACTGTAGGTGTATCCGGAGGATTTCCCATGAAAGATGCCATGTTATTACTGGGAAATAACATTACCACTTCTAGTGTATGTCCTGAACCCATAATGATTAATTCTTCACAGGTGTTGGCCATAACTCGGGAAACATCCCAAGGGTTGTCTGGCGAGAATGCTGACCTATCCTTGGACGACTCTGATCTCGGAATAGCCAGTTTGTTTTAAGAGGAAAACTGGCCAGAGCCTCATAAATTTAGTGAACTGAGCAAACCCAGATCAAGCCTTCCTATTCCAGGGATGCAGGATTGCCAGATATCTCTGTTTCCATGTCCGAGGTACTGTCCTTCCGGGAGGAACAACGAAAGGACCCTTCATTGAATTTCGCTTTTCATGCAGCCATGGGTAAATCCTTTTCAGATCATCCGGTCAAATATAAACTTAAAAATGACTATTTGATCTGCACTGAGACTGGTAAGGAAATAGAGGGCCGGCAACTGTCAGACAGGTTAGTGGTTCCAGCAAAGTTTAGACCTCAAATATTGAATATAGCTCATAATACTTCATTAGGAGGTCACCTAGGACTTACTAAAACATCATATAGTATCACAGAAGAATTCTATTGGCCAAAATTAAGGCAGGATATGAAGAATAATATCCACTGTTGCCGAAAATGTCAGCAAGTAGGGAAACCTGGACATTCCATTAAACCTGCACCTCTCCAACCAATACCTGCTGATGGAGAACCTTTTGCAGAATTAATTATAGACTGTGTAGGTTCACTGCCTAAGTCAAAGTCTGAAATCAGTACTTATTTACCATTATTGATAGAGTAACTAGATACCCACAAGCAATTCCCATGTGCAGTATTAATACTAAAACCATTCTCAAATTTTTAACCAAATTTATCATTGTTTTGGGATTGCTAAATCTATTCAAAGTGATCAAGGTACCAACTTCACTTGCAAAGCATTCAGGGAAGCATTAACTAGGTTAGGGATAATCCACAACTTATCCACTGCCTATCATCCTCAGTCCCAAGGCGCCTTGGAAAGATTCCATTAGACGTTAAAAACCATGATGAGAACTTTTTGCATGCATTTTCCTACAGACTGGGATGAATCACTACCTTTGCTGCTGTTTTCAAAAAGGGAAACTGTGCAGGAGTCTACCGGGTATAGTCCGTTTAAGCTGATCTTTGGGCACAATGTACGAGGTCCTCTTCGGGTGCTCAAAGTATGATGGATGGGAGAAGACGCTAGCTCATCACTCTACAACTCGTCTTCAAGGTTGCAGGTGGCACGTCAGTTAGCCAAGGCTAACTTCAATGCAGCTCAAAACAAGATGAAACAGAGGTATGACAGAACTTCACAATTCCGCTCCTTCCATCCAGGAGACAAGGTGTTAGTACAGCAACCTATACCTGGCCACACCTTGAAAGCTAGATTTACGGGATCTATGCAAATTGTAAGTAAATTATCCGATGTAAATTATGTGATGTCTCCCCTTGATTAGACCTCAAAAACTAAAACTTACCACATTATTCAAATTAAAGCCTTTAATACACCAGATAAAGTCCCAGTAAAGACTTTGTCCTCTGCCTCTGAGGACGGCTCTGACTCTTTGCACTCTATTTCTGAAATTAATGTCAAGCTTCCAAACTGTCCTCCTCAAGGACCCTATCCCTTTAATGGTGGGGCTATCTGAAACTCAAGCAACACGTTTAACTGTGCTTCTACAGTCATACCCTGATATTTTTTTCGGATGTGCCGAGAAAATGTACATTAGGTTATCATGATGTAGATGTGGGAAACTCTAAACCTATTAAACTCTCCCCCTACAGAGCTAATCCTGAAAAACAGAAGCTACTTCAGCAGGAAGTAGAATTTCTGTTAGAGTATGGGTTAGTGGAGGAGTCATCTAGTCCATGGGCTTCACCATGCATCTTTGTTAAAAAAGCTGATGGAGGTTTTCGAATGCGTACAGACTACCGGAAGGTGAATGAGGTCACAATTACAGATGCTTACCCTCTTCCTCGTCTGAATGACGTAATCGACTTTGTGGGTAAGGCTACTTTTGTGTCCAAGTTAGATAAGGCGAAGGAAATCTCTGCCTTCATAATTCCAGGTCATTATCAATATACAGTTACCCCTTTCAGAATGAAAAATTCTCCTTCTTCATTCCAGAAACTTCTCTATCAGGCTATTAAAGGACTTGAAGGCACGGCAGCTTACCTGGATGACATAGTAGTGGTATCTGATACTTGGGATCAATACCTATTTAGGCTTAAGGTTCCAGAGTTCCCGCTTAACTATTAATTTATTTAAGTCTTCCTTCGGCCTGGCTAATATTAATTTTCTAGGCCATGAAGTAGGTAGTGGCAAAGTTGCCCCTAAATTTGTTAAAGTTCTTGCCATTAAAGATTATCCAGTTCCTCATAATAGGAAATCTCTTCAACGTTTCCTAGGTATGATAGGGTTTTACAGAAAACTCTGTAAAAAAATTTCAAATATTGTAGCCCCTTTTACCTCTCTTACCTGTCACAAGGTTCCTTTTAATTGGACCCCAGAATGTCAAAATGCTTTTATGAAAGCAAAAAGATTATTGTGTACTGCACCCATTCTTTTGTCTCCAGACTTCTCCAAACCTTTCTCATTACAGGTTAATGCTTGTGAGTCTGAGGTTGGGACAGTACTGTTGCAAAATGGGGACCAAGGGTTGCAGCCTGTGGCCTTCTTCACAGCGAAGTTCCAGCCGCACCAGAGGGCTTACTCTACCATTGAAAAAGAAGCCCTCGTGTTGGTACTGGCCTTGGAGCACTTCGATATATATGTGGGCCAGACTTCGCAGGTGGTCACAGTCTACATCGAGCACAACCCTCTAATATATCTCCAAAATATGAAGAATCACAATACAATAATCATGAGGTGGTCACTCCGGCTGCAACCACATAATATCAGGGTAAAACATATCCCTGGCAAAGAAAATAACTTGGCAGACTCATTGTCCAGAGTCTAAATTTTATATGTATTAGGTTAGGATATGTTAGGGACCTATGGTAACCCGGCATGCTCTTCCTCCTCCCCGCCTTTTATATATAATGAGTATTGTGGTGCTTTTTATGTTTTTTTTTAGTGAGGGGATACGGGCTACCGTCCGCCTGTATCTTGGACCTACATTACCCCTACTGTCTGCTGTATCACTTATGGTTTAGGGTTTGGCTTTATGTCGTGAGTAAAGCTGAGATCTATCTAAGAGTTGGATGGTTTAGAGGAAAGGCGGTCCATTAAATGGTGCCATGGTGGCATAGTTACCAGTGGGAGGTGGGAGCCTATTCCTGAGCCCACTTGGGGTGGGGGTGTGGCATACAAAGAGTACGTAACCTTTATTTGGTGCATGTACACACCCTCATTGAAAGGCTATCTCCCCAACCAGCGAACCAGTATTATGGTCGAACGATGGGGCCCCATCGCTCGATCAGTACCCAGGTTCAGCCAATGAGAAGGTGGGACTGGCAATCATAGAGGTGTTGTGGGCACCACCCACCTGTCCACCCTTGTCATTTCCATACTAGAGCTGGTTGAGCAGGGTTGTCCATTCTGTCTCCAGGCTGTCCCTTGGCCTTGCTTAAACCGTGTTGTACACATACATTTCCAACTGTATATAGTGTACATACGTGTAAATAATCATTATTGCTCTTGGTGAAGGAAAATATATTTCAAAGTCATGCAGCTGTGTTTGTCCTGCTTCATGCTCCCCTTTACACCCAAGATAACAGGCCTTATTGTCCCTGGGTTGTAATATACATTCATTTTCTTTATTACCCTCACATGCTTATGTTTTCCCTATATAGGGGTGGATGACACTATGTGTATAACAGCAAACTGGGCGATAATAGTGTCATTTCCATATATGATGAAGAGTATAGGGTTAAAGCACTAGCCCTGTGGCACTCCAGCTGTTGGTGTAAAAGGCTCTGCTGACTTGACGATGAAGGTAGGGATGAGTTTTTAGCTTGAGTTTCGGAGCAGTGGATACTCTATGTGGCGAAGTCTGTAGTGTTATTATAACAGGGATGTGGTCTGATCCTTCATTTCCACCAGGGAAGACTCTACAGTGGTATAGGTCATAATCTCTGTTGGTTAAGACTACATCTGGTATCCCCGGGAACTTTTGATCCAAAGAATTGGACCTAGTCTCACGTTCCATGAATTGCACCTCATTCCTCCTCCTTTCTCCTTGGCGTTGCATGATCCTTGCAGGTTTAGTGCCTTTCTTTCCACCTTCCATGAATGTAATAAAATTAGTTCATAATTGAACTTGAAAGTTGGAAGATATTATATCAGCCCTTGTATTGTACAAAAGAATTATGTGGAATTGATCAATAATAACAATGTGGCTAGCCAAGGACTCGAACCCATGCTGTTTTGATCCTTTGGGTTAAATGTCATGTGTTTTTGCTCACCGTGAGGCTGGTCAAAGCAGATCGCTTCCCACTTCCTGTACTGGGTGATCTTTTACGCAATATCTGAGATAACAAAGTCTTCTCGACCATGGACTTGTTACAAGGGGTTTGGCAAGTCCCTCTTCACGAGGACAGCCAAGAGTTAACTGCATTCTCCACTCCCACAGGTCATTATCACTTCCTACGAATGGCTTTTGGATTACGATCCTCTCCTATCACATTCTCTAGACTCATGACCAATATCTTTAGAGGTCTTATAGGTAAAGCACTTATGGTGTACTTAGATGACGTAATCGTCATGTCCGAAGAAGTGGATACACATCTGAAAAGACTTGATATAGTACTTGGTAAGCTTGAAGAAGCCAATTTAAAGATCAAACTGTCTAAATGTCAATTTTTCAGATCACAAATTAAGTTTCTTGGTCACATAGTCACTCCTAGAGGGGTTACGACTGATAAAAGTAAAGTAACAGCAGTACTAAATTTTCCATCCACCAAAACTGCTGATGCTGTAAGATCTTTAGTGGGTCTAGCAGGTTTCTATAGATCTTTCATTGCTAATTTTTCTTCAGTAGCAGCTCCTCTAACTGAATTGCTTAAGAAAGATGCTCCTTTCGTTTGGACCTTCCGTCAAGAAAGAGCATTCCAGACACTAAAAGAAAAGCTAACGTCTGCTCCCATTTTGAAATCCCAAGAGTTTTCTAAGCCCTTCTATCTGACAACTGGTGCTAGTTCAATTGGCATAGCTCAGAAGACTGATGGCAAGTACAACGCAGTTGCATTTGCTTGCCGAGTCCTTACGAAGGCTGAACGTAATTATACAGTAACGGAGCAAGAAGCTTTAGCAATAGGTTGGTCTTTAAAGCACTTCCGAGACATTATTTACCAGTACCCTGTTCATGTCTTGACAGACCATGCACAACTGATACCTTTATTCCAGAACAAACAGCCTACTGGAAGGTTAGCCAGATGGACCTTGACTATCCCACTTTTGAGCATCTACCTGGCAAGTCAAACATAGTCGCAGATGCTTATCACAACACATTAGTATAGTAACTGCAGACCCTCCATTTACTGCTGAGGATGTAAAGAATACCCAAAGAACAGATCCCATGTGGTCTGGTGTGATTCGATTCCTGCTCCAGGAAGATCTTATTCTGACTGTGAAGCCACCAGCACCCATTAGTGACTTTGTAATGAGTCAAGAATTACTGTATCGAACTGCCGAGTTGGGTACTCCAAGCAGAAGAGTTTACCAGTTAGTAATTCCACAGTCACTAGTGAATGTAGCTCTACAGCTAGTTCATGATGCACCAGGTGTTACACACCCTGGTATGGATCGTTCTGTGAAACAAGCCAGAATAAAGTACTTTTGGCAACTGACATTTCAGAGTATGTTAAGAAATGCATTGTTTGTATGCAGCATAAAGGAAATGTCAATGGTCCTAATCCAATCCAGGTGTATCCAACCACTAGCGAACCTTGGGAAAGAGTTGCCCTTGATTTGTTAACCAATTTTAAACGTTCCCTCCATGGCAACAAACATCTGTGTGTTATGGTAGACCATTTCACCAGATATTGTGAGTTAGTTCCTATTGCAGATAAGACTGCAGAGACAGTAGCTAAAGCATTTATAAAATGCATTATCTGCAGACATACCACCCCTAAATCCTTAGGGATAATGGAGGTGAATTCTGTAATGAGATTCTTGAAAATTTGTGTACCTTGTACAAGATCTCTAAATCCACCATTGTTCCTCATCATCCTGCCAGCAATGGGTTAGCTGAACGAACCAATAAGAAAGTACTTGATGTCTTGAGAGCCACGATCTACCCCAATAGTGAAACTTGGGATGAATTTATACCAGATGTTCAATGTGCCATAAATTCTGCTTACAGTGCTTCCATAGGTGATACTCCACATTATGCATTGTATAGTGTAGACAAGCGTTTACCCTATGAGTTGTTATATTCCACTCCAAAACCCAATTACAACCCTGATGATTTCATAGCAACTCGTACCAGCATAGCTCAAAGTGTTTTTAGAAGAATCCATGAAACACTTCATAAATCAACAGCAGAATTTACTAGAGTAACTAATAGCCGTGCTAAGCCATCAAAAGTTAAAGTAGGTTAGAGAGTAATGCTGACTAATTTCAACAAAACATCCGCAATGCCTAAGCTCGATCAAAAGTTTGTTGGCCCTTATCGAGTTGTTGAACATATCACTGGCAAAAAGTATAAGGTTAGAGAAATTAGCACTGGTAAGTACAAAGAATTGCATTTAGATCATATGAAGTTAGTATGCGATGTTGATGATATTGCTACCCAGACTAATGTGACAGATGCTGAAAATCCTCTTGACTCTGTACCCTCTACCTCAAATACTCAGCCAGATAATCAACCTGACTGTCACTATTCTTTGCGTACTCGACAAGTAATGAGAAACCCACAAGTATCTTTTGTAGATACTCACTCAGATCTCCCTCAGTCAAGGCACGTGTTAGCCATTGCAGAGGAATTCGATCCTCCCAGAGATGATAACCATTCTGCATATGTAAACCTCACCCTCGCAGAATTTGGTTTAAATGTACATAGTCTGTATAATTAGATGTACGAGATGAATGAAATTGTCAACTGTGTGTTTTGTTATTAACTGATCAGTTTTTCAAAAAAAAATTTCTTTCATGTTCACGTTCCCTCCGTATTCTGAGAATTTAACAGTTATGATCTGTGTGCGCCAGATTTGCCTTTGCTGTTAATTTCACCTTGTATATATATTTATTCTTCCTCAGAATCCGTAGAGTGCATGAATACCGATCGATCTATCAATTCCATCCTAAATTATACCATGATTTGTTCTTATAATTTGTAATGCATTAAGTTAAAACTCATTACATTAACACCCATTACGTTAAAACTCATTATGTTAACATCCATTATGATACCATCCATTAGTTCTAAGTTACATATGTCTTTGTTATTGTATAGAATCAGCCCAGAACCACCTGCCTGTTCAGCCTATAGCATAGTAGTGTATGTCGAGACGACATACGTAACATGACCGAACTGTCAGCATAGTTGCTGATCCCCCTTACATGTGTTGTATAGCTTAGCTGAGTATCATAGTACCATCCATGTGTTTATATAGAAGACATAACTAGGCCTAGTGACTGTATGACGTCACAGGATGCGCATGAGTGAGTGGGACACGCTACCTCGCTCTCACTCCACGGATAGATATACAATAGGCAACAAGGCAGGCTGGGCCCCCTTCCCTTAGCACAGTCTGACAATATATAGCGTTACCATCCACAAGTGTGTTTATCTTCAACCATCATATCTCCTACCGAACCCCCACGACATATATATATATATATATATATATATATATATATATATATATATATATATATATATATATATATATATATATATATATATATATATATATATATATATATATATATATATATATATATATATATATATATATAGATAGATAGATAGATATATAACCCGCATATATATATATATATATATATATATATATATATATATATATATATATATATATATATATATATATATATATATATATATATATATATATATATATATATATATATATATGTATATATAGATAGATAGACAGATAGATAGATATATAACCTGCATATATATATATATATATATATATATATATATATATATATATATATATATATATATATATATATATATATATATATATATATATATGTGTGTGTGTGTGTGTGTGTGTGTGTGTGTGTGTGTGTGTGTGTGTGTGTGTGTGTGTGTGTGTGTGTGTGTGTGTGTGTGTGTGTGTGTGTGTGTGTGTGTGCAAGACAAGCCACGGGGGGGGGGAGTTTTACCTCACGTACTTTCACAGTTCTCAGTGAGTCATCAGGAGTTATGCAATGTTGCAAGAGTAGCAACTGAAGAAACGAGGTAAAGTTTTCTGATAGTATGGTGGCGTCGGGGTGACACCAACCACAGCTTCTCTCAGAATGTGAGAGGCACCGGACATTTGCCACCCACCCCACGACCCTCCCCAACCCAGCCTATATGGGGTAGGGTAAACGACGGCCTCAAAGTTTATAGAAAGCAGGAAACAGAAGAATAGGAGATGTAATTGTCAGCCCTAAGCTTCATTTAATTGTTATGAACAAGTCAAGTGACGTGAGATTACGCTGCAGTAGTGGATAATACACATACAGAATGCTGCTATTATGTATAATCTTCTAATTAATAAAAGATATGAGTACACTCATTTGTCAGCTTAAAAACCATACATCACTGGAGGTTCTTGAATGTTCCAGGAAATACTCAGAAGCATCTCATCAATTACTCCTAAATACTGCTGACCAAGATTCACAGTATCGATTAATATGCCTGTATTATTTATGAATCTTCTATGATATTCCCATAATGTTCCTATATTCCAATTCATAAATTTTCGAATATCTCTTAACGCCACTAACTGCCTAACTCTAAGCTAGTTGCTGTCACCATATTGCAATCAACCACGTGTAATTTATACAGCTGTATCTAGTTGGGTTTAAGACCCCGGTGGAAATTAGTCACTCTGTCTACCTCGGGCAATCCTAGGTGATGCACACTTGTACTGCCATGTATGATAATTTTTGTAACTGGGTCCATGTGCGCCCCTAAATAAACCCACCTGCCTACTTTCTTACAAATAATGTTTATATATTATAAGCTACAGGAGGAGGCAGTTAGGGTAACATATAAATAACTATTGGAATACAGATGGGCTAGTGAGAGTATAGGCAATGAGGTTAAAGAGGCGTGGGGTAGGTTTAAAAATGTAGTGTTAGAGAGTTCAGCAGAAGTTTGTGGTTGATAAGAAGGAAACAACGAGTGTTGTTACGTGACGTGGTGTCAGAGCGAGCGCAGACGACGTCAAATTAGAGAATACAAGCGAACGAGGAACAGGGAAAACTACAAGGAGATGCAGACAGGCTGCAATTCTGGTCCAACAAATGGTTCCTGGAGTTTAATTCCCCTAAGTGCAAAGTCATAAACTTTGGGAAGAACAAAGAAGACTGGAGACAGAGAACAGGCTAAAGAGTCAACGATTGCAAATCTCACTCAAGGAGAGGGATTTTTTGGTGAGCATCATACAGAACATCTCCTGAGGCGCTGCAGCATATGGGTGCCTGGCAAACATATGAATAGCAGTTTGACATCTGAGTAGGGAGTCATTCATGGCACTGTAAACCGTATATGTCAAGCCCATATTGGATGGAGTATGCAGCACCTGTATGGAACAAGCACTTAGTTAAACAAGTCAGGAAACTGGAGAAAGTGCAAAAAATTGCAATAAGAATAGTTCTCTCCTACGAGCAGAGGTTAAGGGAACTCGGCCTTACGACACTGGAGGACAGGAGAGATAGGGAAGATACGATAATGACGTATAATATACCAAGACGAATTGAGAAGGTGGAAAATGCCAGAATGTTTCAGTTGTGATACAGGAACAAGGGGACACAACTGGAAGGTAAAAACTCACATGAACCATAGGGATGTTAGGAAGTATTTTTTCAGCATTAGAGTAGCCAGGAAATGGAACAATCTAGAAAGGGACGTAGTAAAGTTAGGATCCATACATAGTATTAATTAAGAGGAAGAGTGTATCTAGTAGCGACTACCGAAGAGGCAGCTACACAGACACAAACACATACACATACAGAGGAGACAGGAAGGCTTCTGGGAGGACAGAACAGAGGGGGACACCAACAAGGAATATTCCAACAAGTGTAGGAGGTGAAGAAGCTGTTAAGGGACCTTGATACATCAAAGACAAAGGGACTGGACAACATCTCTCCGTGGGTCCTTAGAGAGGGAGCTGAAATGCTGTGTGTACCACTAACCACAATCTTCAGCACATCCTTTGAAACTGGGCAACTACCTGAGGTATGAAGACGGCAAATGTAGTCCCCATTTTTAAAAAAGGAGACAGAAAAGAGGCACTAAACTATAGACCAGTGTCACTGACGTGTATAGTATGCAAAGTCATGGAGAAGATTATCAGGAGGAGAGTGGTGGAGCACCTGGAGCAGAACAAGAGTATAAACGACAACTAGTGCAGATTAATGGAAGGCAAATCCTGTGTCACAAAATTTCTGGACTTTTATGATAAAGTAACAGAGAGAGGGGTGGGTTGATTGCATCTTCTTGGACTGCAAGAAGGCATTCGACACAGTTCCTCACGAGAGATTAGTGCAGAAGCTAGAGGATCAGGAGTGTATAACAGGAAGGGCACTCCAATGGATCAGAGAATACCTGACATGGAGGGAACAACGAGTCATGTCACGTGATGAGGTACCACAGTGGGCACCTGTGACGAGCGGAGTCCCACAGGGGTCGGCACTAGAACCAGTGCTATTTTTGGTAAATGTGAAAGACATGATGGAAAGGTTACACTCAGTAGTGCCCCTTTTCGCAGATGATGTGAAGTTAATGAGGATAATTAAATCAGATAAGGATCAGGCAGGACTTTAAAGAGACCTGGACAGGCTGGACACCTGGTCCAGCAACTAGTTTCTCGAATTTAACCCTGCCAAATGCAAAGTCATGTAGATAGGGGAAGGGCAAAGAAGACCGCACACTGAGTATAGGCTAGGTGGCCAACGACTGCAAACCTCGCTCAAAGAGAAAGATCTTGGATTGAGCATAACACCGAGCACGTCTCTGGAAGCACACTTCAACCAGATAACTGTTGCAGCATATGGGCACCTGGCAAACCTGAGAACAGCGTTCCGATACCTTACTAAGGAATCGTTCAAGACACTACACCGTGAACGTCAGGCCCATACTGGAGTATGCGCCACCTGTTTGGAACCCACACTTAATCAAGCACTTCAAGAAACTAGAGAAAGTGCAAAGGTTTGCGACAAGGTTAGTTCCAGAGCTAAGGGGAATGTCCTACGAAGAAAGGTTAAGGGAAATCGACCTGACGACACTGGAGGACAGGAAGGTTAGGGAAGACTTGATAACGACATACAAAATACTGCATGGAATAGACAAGGTGGACAGAGACAGGATGTTCCAGAAAAGGGACACAGAAACAAGGCGTTACAATTGGAAGCTGAAGACCCAGATGAGTCAAAGGTATGTTAGGAAGTATTTCTTCAGTCATAGAATAGTCAGAAAATGGAATAACCTAGCAAGTGAGGTAGTGGAGGCTGGAACCATACATAGCTTTAAGATGAGGTATGATAAACCTCATGGAGCAGGGAGAGAGAGGACCTAGTAGCACTCAGTGAAGAGGCGGGGCCAGGAGCTGAGTCTCGACCCCTGCAGCCACAATTAGGTGAGTACACACAACTCCTCAAACCTCACTCAAGGAAAAGAATCTTGGGGTGAGTATAATATCGGGCACATCTCCTGAGGCGCACATCAACCAAATAACCGCTGCAGCATATGGGCGCCTAGCAAACCACTGAACAGCATTCCGATATCTAATTAAGGACTCATTCAGGATCCTGTACACTGTGTACGTTAGGCCATTTTGGAATATGCAGCACCAGTTTGGAACCCACACCTAGCCAAGTATGTAAGGAAACTAGAAAAAGTGCAAACGGTTGCATCAAGACTTGTCCCGGAGCTAAGGGGTATGTCCTAAGAGGAAAGGTTAATTAAGGGAAATCGACCTGACGGCACTGGAAGACAGGAGAGATATGATAATGACATAAAATACTGAGGGGTATAGACAAGGTGGACAGAGACAGGATGTTCTTGAGATGGGACACAGTAACAAGGGGTCACAGTCGGAGGCTGAAGTCTCAGATGAATCACAAGGATGTTAGGAAGTATTTCTTCAGTCACAGAGTTGTCAGGAAGTGGAATAGCCTAGGTAGTGATGTAGTGGAGGCAGGATCCATACATAGCTTTAAAAAGAGGTATGATAAAGCTCACGGAGCGGAAAGAGTGACTGAGTAGCGGCCAGTTGAAGAGGCGGGGCCAGGAGCTGTGAATCGACCCCCTCAACCACAACTAGGTGACTACTAGGTGAGTACACACACACACACACACACACACACACACACACACACACACAGGGTATACCTGTCAGGAAGACTACAGCGAGTCATGGTACGTTGCAAGGTCTCAGAGTGGGCCCCAGTGACGAGCGGGGTTCCACAGGGGTCAGTCCTAAGACCAGTGTTGTTTCTGGTATTTGTGAACGACATGACGGAAGGAATAGACTCAGAAGTGTCTCTGTTTGCAGATAATGTGAAGTTGATGAGAAGAATTCAATCGGACGAGGACCAGGCTGAACTACAGCGGGATCTGGACAGGCTGCAGGCCTGGTGGAGCAATTGGCTCCTGGAGTTCAACCTCACCAAGTGCAAAGTCATGAAGATCGGGGAGGGGCAAAGAAGACCGCAGATAGCGTATAGGCTAGGCGGCCAAAGGCTGCAAACCTCGCTCAAGAAAAAGGATCTTGGGGTGAGTATATTACTGAGCACATCTCCTGAGGCGCACATCAACCAGATAACTGCTATAGCATATGGGCGCCTGGCGAACCTAAGAATAGCGTTCCGATACCTCAGTAAGGAATTATGTACGCCAGGTTCATATTGCAGTATGCAGCACCAGTTAGGAGTCCTCACCAAGTCATGCACGTCAAGAAATTAGAGAAAGCACAAAGGGTTTCGACAAGACTAGTCCCAGAGTTAAGGGGAATGTCCTACGAAGAAATATTAACAGGAATGTCCTACGAAGAAATATTAAAATGAATGTCCTACGAAGAAATGTTAAGGTAAATCAGACTGACGACACTGGAGGACCGGAGGGTTAGGTGAGACATGATAACGACATAAAATACTGAGGCGGACAAAGACAGGATGTTCCAGAGATGGGACACAGAAACAAGGGGTCATAATTGGAAATTAAACACTCAGATGAGTCACAGGGATGTTAGGAAGTATTTCTTCAGTCATAGAGTTGTCAGGAACTGGAAGAGTCTGAAAGTGACGTAGTGGAGGCAGGAATTATACATAGCTTTAAGACATGTTTCGATAAACCTCATGGAGGAGGGCGAGAGTGACCTAGTAACGATCAGTGAAGAGGCGGGGCCAGGAGCTATAATTTGACCCCTGCTATAATTCGACGCACACTCGCACCCAAGCTATGACTCGTCCCTGCAACCACAAATAGGTGAGTACACCCACACACACACACACACACACACACACACTTGCATACACTCACACTTTTCTGGCTGTGTAAAGGGCCAGAGATGAGGGAAGCAACAATATTCCATGTCAAAATCAATGCAACATCTAAGCACGATGTCTTCAGTCTAACTCCCACAGAATCCAACAAACTACATCTCGCTTTTGCCTCCTTCCCTCAGGGCCTCTTTCTCGAAACCGTCTGTGATGTTATCAACTCCCTTGAGTCCTGTCTGGCAGCTGTGCTGTGTGTGATTGTTGACTCCCATCTGCAATCTACTGTACATCCCTCTTAACATATGGGACTACAATTCTTAATTATTCAATGTCTGTGTTTGTGAGTTACACACTCACAAACACAGACAGTAATAATTTTTTTGAGATTTCATTTTCGCAAAAAATAAAGGAAGTAATACTCCTTGTGTTTACTGACCTATTTGTAATAGTAATTATGAAGCACGCACACTCACACACAAACACACAGCCGTACGAATAGAAGTTTAACTAAAAGCCTAATATTGTAGTGTGCTCACTGGACACCTAACGTCTTGTAGCATGATGGCATAGTGGAATAGGACAACAAGAGTTTACCTAGCTTCAAGGTAAGTTGGCTAAATGACTCACGTTCAATCCCTGGCCGGTTGCAGTAAGCCATTTTTGTCGTAAGAGGTGACTAAAATGCCCGGAGCAACCCCTTCCCCTGTACACAGAAATAACAAACACTAATCTCAGGTCGAAGGAGACTCAAACCTACGAATTTTCAAACAAGGTACGCAGTGCTTTACTCACCTGACCACACTAGTCCAATACCTTGGCGCCTAGCTAACTCTACACGTTTTGGTTGATCCAAGGCAGCCAACTTTTAGGCAGGTGGTTTTATACTTGTGATCTCATCCCCTGCATGCACCCTTCCTCAGTTTTTCGCTCTGTTCTATCTGGAACGTTTTATACTCAGACAGTTTTAATTTCCTCGGGTTTCTCATAATTAAAAATTTTCTTCACTGAACTTCATATTGTTTTCTGCGGTCCATTTAAAGATTTGGTTGATGTCCGGTTGATGACTGAAGAAGCCTACCGTGAAGGCGAAACATTTCGGAATAAAGTTGCCTAAATGTCGTATATGTGTCTTACCTACCAACCTGTCGGTATTGTATACCATTTTGATATTGACTTTGTGAGACACTGCAACACAATGGCATCTTGGAACAGAAAACACATTGGACAATTTTTCAAGTGAGAATTGTTTGATCTGAGAGGGACGTGACCTCTCAGTGGCTACATATTCACTACTACTACTCTGCACCTCTCCTTACGACAGTATTTAAGTGTCAACACTGTCACTTGATCTTCAGTTAGTTCCAGACTTTGGAACAGAACTTCTCCAGGCTGAGGGACTGACAACCTCAAATCTACGACTTTAAGGGTGATGGACTGATTACATCTCTACTGCTCCTGCCTATTTTCTGTACTCGAATGAAGAAACCTACTGTATAGGCGAAACGTTTCGGAATAAAGTTGCCTAAATGTTGCTTATGTGTCTTACCTACCAACCTACTGCTGTAATGGAGGTGCAGAACACTCACCTGCTTCTGTAATGGAGGCGCAGAACACTCACCTGCTGCTGTAATGGAGGTGCAGAACACTCACCTGCTGCTCTAATGGAGGTGCAGAACACTCACCTGCTGCTGTAATGGAGGCGCAGAACACTCACCTGCTGCTGTAATGGAGGTGCAGAACACTCACCTGCTGCTGTAATGGAGGCGCAGAACACTCACCTGCTGCTGTAATGGAGGCGCAGAACACTCACCTGCTGCTGTAATGGAGGTGCAGAACACACACCTGCTCAAGTAATGGAGGAGCAGAACACTCACCTGCTGCTGTGATGGAGGGGCAGAACACTCACCTGCTGCTGTAATGGGGGTGCAGAACACACTCCTACTGCTGTAATGGAGGAGCAGAACACTCAACTGCTGCTGTAATAGAGGCGCAGAACACTCACCTGCTGCTGTAATGGAGGTGCAGAACACTCACATGCTGCCGTAATGGAGGTGCAGAACACTCACTTGCTGCTGTAATGGAGGTGCAGAACACTCACCTGCTGCTGTAATGGAGGCGCAGAACACTCACCTGCTGCTGTAATGGAGATGCAGAACACTCACCTGCTGCTCTAATGGAGGTGCAGAACACTCACCTGCTGCTGTAATGGAGGTGCAGAACACTCTCCTGCTTCTGTAATGGAGGCGCAGAACACTCACCTGCTGCTGTAATGGAGGTGCAGAACACACTCCTGCTTCTGTAATGGAGGCGCAGAACACTCACTTGCTGCTGTAATGGAGGCGCAGAACACATTCTTGCTGCTGTAATTGAGGCTCAGAACACTCACCTGCTGCTGTAATGGAGGCACAGAACACACTCTTGCTTCTGTAAAGTAGGTGCAGAACACTCACCTGCTGCTGTAATGGAGGCGCAGAACACTCACCTGCTGCTGTAATGGAGGCGCAGAACACTCACATGCTGCTGTAATGGAGGTGCAGAACACTCACCTGCTGCTGTAAAGGAGGTTCAGAACACATTCCTGCTGCTGTAATGGAGGCGCAGAACACACTCCTGCTGCTGTAATGGAGGCGCAGAACACTCACTTGCTGCTGTAATGGAGGCGCAGAACACATTCTTGCTGCTGTAATTGAGGCTCAGAACACTCACCTGCTGCTGTAATGGAGGCGCAGAACACTCACCTGCTGCTGTAATGAAGGTTCAGAACACTCACCTGCTGCTGTAATGGAGGCGCAGAACACTCACCTGCTGCTGTAATGGAGGTTCAGAACACTCACCTGCTGCTGTAAAGGAGGTTCAGAACACATTCCTGCTGCTGTAATGGAGGTGCAGAACACTTACCTGCTGCTGTAATGGAGGCACAGAACACATTCTTGCTGCTGTAATGGAGGCGCAGAACACATTCTTGCTGCTGTAATGGAGGTGCAGAACACTCACCTGCTGCTGTATTGGAGGCACAGAACACACTCTTGCTTCTGTAAAGGAGGTGCAGAACACTCACCTGCTGCTGTAGTGGAGGCGCAGACACACTCTTGTTGCTGCAATGGAGGTTCAGAACACTTACCTGCTGCTGTAATTAAGGTTCAGAACACTCACCTGCTGCTGTAATGGAGGCGCAGAACACTCACCTGCTGCTGTAGTGGAGGCGCAGACACACTCTTGTTGCTGTAATGGAGGTTCAGAACACTAACCTGTTTCTGTAATGGAGGTTCAGAACACTCACATGCTCCTGTAATGGAGGTGCAGAACACTCACCTGCTGCTGTAATGGAGGTGCAGAACACTCACCTGCTGCTGTAATGGAGGTGCAGAACACTCACCTGCTGCTGTAATGGAGGTTCAGAACACTCACCTGCTGCTGAAATAGAGGTTCAGAACACTTACCTGCTGCTGTAATGGAGGTTCAGAACACTCACCTGCTGCTGTAATGGAGGTGCAGAACACTCACCTGCTGCTGTAATGGAGGCGCAGACACACTCTTGTTGCTGTAATGGAGGTTCAGAACACTCACCTGCTGCTTAAATTGAGGCGCAGAACACTCACCTGCTGCTGTAATTAAGGTTGAGAACACTCACCTGCTGCTGTAGTGGAGGCGCAGACACACTCTTGTTGCTGTAATGGAGGTTCAGAACTCTCACCTGCTGCTGTAATTGAGGCGCAGAACACTCACCTGCTGCTGTAATTAAGGTTCAGAACACTCACCTGCTGCTGTAATGGAGGCGCAGAACACTCACCTGCCGCTGTAATGGAGGCGCAGAACACTCACCTGCTGCTGTAATTGAGGCGCAGAACACTCACCTGCTGCTGTAATTAAGGCTCAGAACACTCACCTGCTGCTGTAATGGAGGTGCAGAACACACTCCTGCTGCTGTAGTGGAGGCGCAGACACACTCTTGTTGCTGTAATGGAGGTTCAGAACACTAACCTGCTTCTGTAATGAAGGTTCAGAACACTCACCTGCTGCTGTAATGGAGGTGCAGAACACTCACCTGCTGCTGTAATGGAGGTGCAGAACACTCACCTGCTGCTGTAATGGAGGTGCAGAACACTCACCTGCTGCTGTAATGGAGGTTCAGAACACTCACCTGCTGCTGTAATGGAGGTTCAGAACACTTAGCTGCTGCTGTAATGGAGGTTCAGAACACTCACCTGCTGCTGTAATGGAGGTTCAGAACACTCACCTGCTGTTGTAATGGAGGCACAGAACACTCACGTGCTGCTGTAATGGAGGTGCAGAACACACTATTGCTGCTGTAATGGAGGAGCAGAACACTCACCTGCTGCTGTAATGGAAGTTCACAACACTCACCTGCTGCTGTAATGGATGTGCAGAACACACTATTGCTGCTGTAATGGAGGTGCAGAACACTCACCTGCTGCTGTAATGGAAGTTCACAACACTCACCTGCTGCTGTAATGGATGTGCAGAACACACTATTGCTGCTGTAATGGAGGAGCAGAACACTCACCTGCTGCTGTAATGGAGGAGCAGAACACTCACCTGCTGCTGTAATGGAGGTTCAGAACACTCACCTGCTGTTGTAATGGATTTTCTGAACACTCACCTGCTGCTGTAATGGAGATTCTGAACACTCACCTGCTGCTGTAATGGAGGTTCTGAACACTCACCTGCTGCTGTAATGGAGGTTCTGAACACTCACCTGCTGCTGTAATGGAGGTTCTGAACACTCAACTGCTGCTGTAATGGAGGTTCAGAACACTCACCTGCTGCTGTAATGGAGGTTCTGAACACTCGCCTGCTGCTGTAATTGAGGTTCTGAACACTCACCTGCTGGTGTAATGGAGGTTCTGAACACTCACCTGCTGCTGTAATGGAGGTTCTGAACACTCACCTGCTGCTGTAATTGAGGTTCTGAACACTCACCTGCTGCTGCAATGGAGGTTCTGAACACTCACCTGCTGCTGTAATGGAGGTTCTGAACACTCACCTGCTGCTGTAATGGAGGTTCTGAACACTCACCTGCTGCTGTAATGGAGGTTCTGAACACTCACCTGCTGATGTAATGGAGGTTCTGAACACTCACCTGCTGCTGTAAATGAGGTTCTGAACACTCACCTGCTGCTGTAATGGAGGTTCTGAACACTCACCTGCTGCTGTAATGGAGGTTCTGAACACTCACCTGCTGCTGTAATGGAGGTTCAGAACACTCACCTGCTGCTGTAATGGAGGTTCAGAACACACTCCGGCTGCTGTAATGGAGGCGCAGAACACTCACTTGCTGCTGTAATGGAGGCGCAGAACACACTCTTGCTGCTGTAATGGAGGCGCAGAACACTCACCTGCTGGTGAAATGGAGGCGCAGAACACACTCTTGCTGCTGTAATGGAGGCGCAGAACACTCACCTGCTGCTGTAATGGAGGCGCAGAAGACACTCTTGCTTCTGTAAAGGAGGTGCAGAACACTCACCTGCTGCTGTAGTGGAGGCGCAGACACACTCTTGTTGCTGTAATGGAGGTTCAGAACACTCACCTGCTGCTGTAATTGAGGCGCAGACACACTCTTGTTGCTGTAATGGAGGTTCAGAACACTCACCTGCTGCTGTAATTGAGGCGCAGAACACTCACCTGCTGCTGTAGTGGAGGCGCAGACACACTCTTGTTTCTGTAATGGAGGTTCAGAACACTCACCTGCTGCTGTAATTGAGGCGCAGAACACTCACCTGCTGCTGTAATTAAGGTTCAGAACACTCACCTGCTGCTGTAATGGAGGTGCAGAAAACACTCCTGCTGCTGTAGTGGAGGCGCAGACACACTCTTGTTGCTGTAATGGAGGTTCAGAACACTAACCTGCTTCTGTAATGAAGGTTCAGAACACTCACCTGCTGCTGTAATGGAGGTGCAGAACACTCACCTGCTGCTGTAATGGAGGTGCAGAACACTCACCTGCTGCTGTAATGGAGGTGCAGAACACTCACCTGCTGCTGTAATGGAGGTTCAGAACACTCACCTGCTGTTGTAATGGAGGTTCAGAACACTTAGCTGCTGCTGTAATGGAGGTTCAGAACACTCACCTGCTGCTGTAATGGAGGTGCAGAACACACTATTGCTGCTGTAATGGAGGTGCAGAACACTCACCTGCTGCTGTAATGGAGGTGCAGAACACTCACCTGCTGCTTTAATGGAGGTGCAGAACACACTATTGCTGCTGTAATGGAGGAGCAGAACACTCACCTGCTGCTGTAATGGAGGTGCAGAACACTCACCTGCTGCTGTAATGGAGGTTCAGAACACTCACCTGCTGTTGTAATGGATTTTCTGAACACTCACCTGCTGCTGTAATGGAGATTCTGAACACTCACCTGCTGCTGTAATGGAGGTTCTGAACACTCACCTGCTGCTGTAATGGAGGTGCAGAACACTCACCTGCTGCTGTAATGGAGGTGCAGAACACTCACCTGCTGCTGTAATGGAGGTTCAGAACACTCACCTGCTGCTGTAATGGAGGTTCAGAACACTTACCTGCTGCTGTAATGGAGGTTCAGAACACTCACCTGCTGCTGTAATGGAGGTTCAGAACACTCACCTGCTGTTGTAATGGAGGCACAGAACACTCACGTGCTGCTGTAATGGAGGTGCAGAACACACTATTGCTGCTGTAATGGAGGTGCAGAACACTCACCTGCTGCTGTAATGGAGGTGCAGAACACTCACCTACTGCTGTAATGGAGGTGCAGAACACACTATTGCTGCTGTAATGGAGGAGCAGAACACTCACCTGCTGCTATAATGGAGGAGCAGAACACTCACCTGCTGCTGTAATGGAGGTTCAGAACACTCACCTGCTGTTGTAATGGATTTTCTGAACACTCACCTGCTGCTGTAATGGAGATTCTGAACACTCACCTGCTGCTGTAATGGAGGTTCTGAACACTCACCTGCTGCTGTAATGGAGGTTCTGAACACTCACCTGCTGCTGTAATGGAGGTTCTGAACACTCAACTGCTGCTGTAATGGAGGTTCTGAACACTCACCTGCTGCTGTAATGGAGGTTCTGAACACTCGCCTGCTGCTGTAATTGAGGTTCTGAACACTCACCTGCTGCTGTAATGGAGGTTCTGAACACTCACCTGCTGCTGTAATGGAGGTTCTGAACACTCACCTGCTGCTGTAATTGTGGTTCTGAACACTCACCTGCTGCTGTAATGGAGGTTCTGAACACTCACCTGCTGCTGTAATGGAGGTTCTGAACACTCACCTGCTGCTGTAATGGAGGTTCTGAACACTCACCTGCTGCTGTAATGGAGGTTCTGAACACTCACCTGCTGTTGTAATGGAGGTTCTGAACACTCACCTGCTGCTGTAATTGAGGTTCTGAACACTCACCTGCTGCTGTAATGGAAGTTCTGAACACTCACCTGCTGCTGTAATGGAGGTTCTGACCACTCACAAGCTGTTGTAATGGAGGTTCTGTACACTCACCTGCTGCTGTAATGGAGGTTCTGAACACTCACCTGCTGCTGTAATGGAGGCACAGAACACTCACGTGCTGCTGTAATGGAGGTGCAGAACACACTATTGCTGCTGTAATGGAGGTGCAGAACACTCACCTGCTGCTGTAATGGATGTGCAGAACACACTATTGCTGCTGTAATGGAGGAGCAGAACACTCACCTGCTGCTGTAATGGAGGTGCAGAACACTCACCTGCTGCTGTAATGGAGGTTCAGAACACTCACCTGCTGTTGTAATGGATTTTTTGAACACTCACCTGCTGCTGTAATGGAGATTCTGAACACTCACCTGCTGCTGTAATGGAGGTTCTGAACACTCACCTGCTGCTGTAATGGAGGTACTGAACACTCACCTGCTGCTGTAATGGAGGTTCTGAACACTCAACTGCTGCTGTAATGGAGGTTCAGAACACTCACCTGCTGCTGTAATGGAGGTTCTGAACACTCGCCTGCTGCTGTAATTGAGGTTCTGAACACTCACCTGCTGCTGTAATGGAGGTTCTGAACACTCACCTGCTGCTGTAATGGAGGTTCTGAACACTCTCCTGCTGCTGTAATTGAGGTTCTGAACACTCACCTGCTGCTGTAATGGAGGTTCTGAACACTCACCTGCTGCTGTAATGGAGGTTCTGAACACTCACCTGCTGCTGTAATGGAGGTTCTGAACACTCACCTGGTGCTGTAATGGAGGTTCTGAACACTCACCTGCTGATGTAATGGAGGTTCTGAACACTCACCTGCTGCTGTAATTAAGGTTCTGAACACTCACCTGCTGCTGTAATGGAGGTTCTGAACACTCACCTGCTGCTGTAATGGAGGTTCTGAACACTCACCTGCTGCTGTAATGGAGGTTCTGAACACTCACCTGCTTCCGTGTCTCTGTAAACATAACTTAATATTAGTAATTAATAATGCATTAATAAATAATAAAAACTAATAAATAATGCCAAAACAAACATGGTTCAAGAATGGTAATTCTTGTTCGTAATGTAATTTATACATTTAGTTTGGTCATGTTTTTAAGCAAAAGTGATTTAAACGCCGCTTGTTGAATATGTAAACTAGATGCTAAAACCCTAGTTTTACTTTTTTTAGATTTAAATAATAAATTATATTTGCAACTAATTGATGTATTTCATTGAAAATTATCTTTGATAGGCTCTGGATTACGTTATATTCCCCTTGACTTCTATTATTATAATTATTATTATAATAATCAAAGGGGAGAGCTAAACTCGTGGGATTTTGCAGGGCCTGTGGAGGGAATGTTGAAGATATTCAGGCTAAATCCAGGGAACTGGAGCGCAGATCCAATTCCGTAGATCAAGAGCCCCTCACCAACGTCAAGGAACCCTCCTTGATAGACACTGATCCCAAGACTTATACACCATCAAAGACGCTGTGTGTATTAATTGTGGTTGCATTGGTCGAGACTCAGCTCCTGGCCCGCCTCTTCCTGTGATCCAGGAGGGTTGAAGTATCATCATAGTTATTTATATATCAGGACAAAAGAGTTGTAAGAGATTACCTATATTATACAATATATAAAATACCGGATTAAAGCATCTTCTGAAGCTCAATATTATATCACTATATAGTTAACAAGAGTCAATCCGAAAATCAATTGAGTAGTTTCTCATTTTCAGTGGAACTTTTTGATCAACGAACAAGTGAGACCCGGTACAGTCTTGATGTAATCATCAACAAGTGAGACCCGGTACAGTGTTGATGTAATCATCAACAAGTGAGACCCGGTACAGTGTTGATATAATCATCAACGTGTGAGACCCGGTACAGTGTTGATATAATCATCAACAAGTGAGACCCGGTACAGTGTTGATATAATCATCAACAAGTGAGACCCGGTACAGTGTTGATATAATCATCAACGTGTGAGACCCGGTACAGTGTTGATATAATCATCAACAAGTGAGACCCGGTACAGTCTTAATATAATCATCAACGTGTGAGACTCGGTACAGTGTTGATGTAATCATCAACATGTGAGACTCGGTACAGTGTTGATGTAATCGTCAACATATGAGACCCGGTACAGTGTTGATATAATCATCAACATGTGAGACCCGGTACAGTGTTGATATAATCATCAACAAGTGAGACCCGGTACAGTGTTGATATAATCATCAACAAGTGAGACCCGGTACAGTGTTGATATAATCATCAACAAGTGAGACCCGGTACAGTGTTGATATAATCATCAACAAGTGAGACCCGGTACAGTGTTGATATAATCATCAACAAGTGAGACCCGATACAATATTGATATAATCATCAACAAGTGAGACCCGGTACAGTGTTGATATAATCATCAACAAGTGAGACTCGGTACAGTGTTGATATAATCATCAACAAGTGAGACCCGGTACAATGTTGATATAATCATCAACAAGTGAGACCCGGTACAGTGTTGATATAATCATCAACAAGTGAGACCCGGTACAGTGTTGATATAATCATCAACAAGTGAGACCCGGTACAGTGTTGATATAATCATCAACAAGTGAGACCCGGTACAGTGTTGATATAATCATCAACAAGTGAGACCCGGTACAGTGTTGATATAATCATCAACAAGTGAGACCCGGTACAGTGTTGATATAATCATCAACAAGTGAGACCCGGTACAGTGTTGATATAATCAATAACACGAGTCATTTTTCCCAGAAGCCTCGGAACAGGATCCAAGTCTTTTTACTGTAAATGAGATTCCTCTGCTCAATGAACGAGGAACATATTAATTTACAGTAAATAATTTACAATATACAATTTCATGGCAGAGCTGCACAGTGTTTGGATAATAAAACAGAATTGTCTTTACTTCTCATTGTAACTGTCTGCCGTGACCTGGAGACCCTGGAGCCAGTTACTGTATTTGTGTATCGTTCTAGTCACGGTATTGTGCCTTTTTTTGTTATTGTATCATATGAGTTACATCTGTGTTAGGATTTGTATTCTGTGCTAAATACTTGGAATTGGTTCTTTCAAGTAATTCTTTCAAGTTATTTTAAGTGCATCTCTTCTGCAGCTCCATCATGTCTTTCTTTAATTAGAAAAAAAAATCAGTGTGTCACGAAAAAAAATTCTTGTAAATTTAGTTGTATATTCTGTAAAACTTACTTTTTTTCGAAATTTCTAGAAGTTGACTGTGGCTACAATTAAGCGAATATGAGTTCTTGAAATAAGATTACCATCCTATAATTATATCATAGCGAAGCGTTGGGACATCAGACTTAAATCTACCACGACTGACAAAGATTCAGCATCCTATATACTTTTCAAAAACTTACACAATTGTGAGTGTTAGTTACATGTTTAGTGGCATGCGTATTATGGTAATCAAAAGCCAAAAAAAATTTAACTGCACATTTACAGAACAAAAAAGGCAGAATACCGTAACTGGAAGAATATACAAATAACTTGTACCTAGGAGAGAGGAGCTTATGACGACGTATCGGTCCGACTTGAGGTATTTACAAAGTCACACTAAAATAAAAGAGAGAGGTAGCCAGTATATATAAGCGAGGGAGACGAGGACGGGACAAAGAGAGGAAGAACAAGAAGTAGTGGTAAGGTAAGGAATAGTTGTAGAAAGTAATAGTGGTAGTAGAAAGTAATAGTGGTAGTAGAAAGTAATAGTGGTAGTAGAAAGTAATAGTGGTAGTAGAAAGTAATAGTGGTAGTAGAAAGTAATAGTGGTAGTAGAAGTAATAGTGGTAGTAGAAGTAATAGTGGTAGTAGAAGTAATAGTGGTAGTAGAAGTAATAGTGGTAGTAGAAGTAATAGTGGTAGTAGAAGTAATAGTGGTAGTAGAAGTAACAGTGGTAGTAGAAGTAATAGTGGTAGTAGAAGTAATAGTGGTAGTAGAAGTAATAGTGGTAGTAGAAGTAATAGTGGTAGTAGAAGTAATAGTGGTAGTAGAAGTAATAGTGGTAGTAGAAGTAATAGTGGTAGTAGAAGTACGCAGTACGCTGAGGTCAGTGGTCACCTGCGGTCCTACCTGCCTAAGCTCTTGGGAGTTAGCGTGGGCTGTTACCAAGCACCATGGCTTGTAGTGTTTTAGAATCTCAGGTTCAAGTGTTGAAGAAGGAGATTCTACTTCTTCAGGAGGAAAATAGGAAGCTGAAGCTTCGCATAGATGAGTTTGGGAGCGAGTGTGAGAAGGATTTAGCTGGTAAGGAAGGAATGGTCACCAGCAGTGATAGTGGCAGCCGCTTTAAGTGGCAAGTGGTTCACAGTTCAGGAAGAAGGAAGATGAGGAGAGTTAATACAGAAGATGTGAAGGTAGGAAATCGAGTCTCTGTTCTCCAAGACGAGTGTACTTCAGTGGTTAGTAAGGTTGAAGGTATCACTGATTCCCCTGCTAATCAAGGTAAGAATATTTTAATAGCAGGCGATTCTCAGGTAAGATATATGGACCATCCATTTTGTAACAGAGACAGAAAGGTCAGACAGAGAGTGTGTCTTCCTGGAGCTGGTGTTGGTGATATAGTCAGCAGGATGGATAATATTATGGCAGGTAATGGGAACAAGCCCATTATCTGTCTTAGTGCTGGGGGTAATGACATTGGGAAGGGCAGGAGAGAGGAGCTGCTGGACAAGTACAGGTCAGCCATAGAAGTAGTTAGGTCTAAGGGAGGGATCCCAGTCATATGTAGCATCTTGCCTAGAAAGGGAGTGGGCAATGAATGGATGTCTAGGGCAATTGGTATAAACTGCTGGCTAGACAGGTACTGCAAGGAACTTGCAATCCCATTCATTGATAACTGGGACCTATTCTTTGGCAAACGTGATATGTATGCAAGGGATGGGGTTCATCTCTCTGGGGATGGAGTGGTTGCATTAGCCAATTCGATACAGAGGGTAATTGATGACTTGTCTAGGAATTTAAACTGATAGATTGTAGAGGTATGGGTGTTTGTAGGAAACAATCAGGTTGCAGCATTGGGGTTAAAAACAGCAGTTATTACTGGGATACCTCAGGGATATGTTTAAAAGACAATATTCAAAATAAAGTTTCTAGTAATGGCAAATTAATTGATCAACAAACAAAGAGAGATAGTAGAGGGCAACGAGTGACTAGCTCCCATAAGGTATACTATACAAATAGCAGGAGTCTAAGAAATAAGAAAGATGAGCTAAGATTACTTGCAAGTGTAGGTAATATAGATATTATTGGTATAACAGTGACCTGGTTCAACCTGAAAGATAGAGAAATGCCTTCTGAATGCAACATATAGGGTTATAAACTATTCCACACTGATAGGGTCAAGAGGAAGGGTGGTGGAGTGGCGGTGTACGTCAGAGAAAATTTTAATTGTTGTCTTAGACATGATATAAGATTAGAAACATCGAACACAGAATCTGTTTGGCTACAGTTTCTCGAGGGACGTGACAAATTAATGTTGGGTGTGATTTATAGGCCCCCTAACCTTGATAGGGAGGGCAGTAAGCTGTTATGGGAGGAAATTCATAAGGCATCTAGATATGAAAATGTTGTGATAATGGGAGATTTTAACTTTAGACAAATTGATTGAACAATATGACAGAAACTCTTGAATCTAGTGACTTTCTTGATACTGTTCAGGATTGCTTTTTAGAACAGGTTGTGACAGAACCAACTAGAGGAAACAATCTGCTTGACCTGGTTCTTGCCAACAAAGATTCACTTATTAAAAATCTTGAGGTTAATGATGAGCTTGGGGAAAGCGATCACAAATCACTTAACTTCAATATATCATGGAATTACCCAGATAACTGTAATCAAATCTCTGTCCCAGATTTTTGCTTGGCCGACTTCATGGGACTGAAAAATTACCTGGGTGGGCTAAATTGGGATGTCCTGACTATGGGTCAGGTAGGTGATCTTGGTTGCCAATATGACGTTTTTCAGAGTATAGTTCTAGATGTCCAGACAACCTTTTTTCTCAGTAGGGAAATTAGATCTAACAAAAATGATCCCAAATGGATGAGCAATAGATTAAAACATCTCATTGGTCAAAAGAGAGGAATATATAGGCGTATCAAAAGAGGGGATGGGCAGTTAAGAAATCAATATATTCAGTTAAAGAGAGAAATAAAGAAAGGAATAAGAAAAGCAAAAAGGGATTATTAGGCTAAGGTCACAAGGGATTCAAAGACTAACCCAAAAGGGCTCTTTCAGGTATGCAGAAGTAAGATTAGGGACAAGATTGGCCCACTTAAGAGTAACTCAGGTCAGATCACTGACAGTGATAAGAATATGTGTGAAATTCTAAATACCTACTTCCTCTCAGTTTCCACCAAGGAAAATACTAGCAACATTCCTGAAATAATAGATTATGTAGAACAGGATGATAATAAACTATGAAGATTGCGGTAACTAGTGACATGGTCCTCAGACAAATAGAGAAACTAAAACCTAACAAATCCCCTGGTCCTAATGAACTGTTTGCAAAGGTGTTAAAGGAATGTTAAGAGGAACTTAGCATACCTTTGGCTAATCTTTTTAACATATCACTACAAACTGGCATAGTGCCTGTAAAGTGAAAAATGGCAAATGTAATACCTATTTACAAGGCAGGTGACAGGTCCATGGCTTCGAACTATAGACCAATAAACCTTACCTCCATAGTGGGAAAATTTATAGAATCAATAATTGCCGAAACAATTCGTAGCCATCTTGATAGGTACAGATTGATTAATGAATCTCAGCACGGTTTTACAAAGGGGCGTTCCTGTCTTACGAATTTTCTAACTTTTTTCATTAAGGTGTTTGAGGAGGTAGATCATGGTAATGAATATGATATTGTGTATATGGACTTCAGTAAGGCTCTCGATAGAGTTCCACTCCAGAGGCTATTGAGGAAACTTAAAGCACACGAAATATGATGAGAATTTTTTTCCTGGGTAGAGGCATGGCTGACAAATAGGCAGCGGAGAGTTTGCATAAATGGGGAGAAATCAGAATGGGGACACGTCACAAGCGGTGCTCCTCAGGGGTCAGTGTTGGGCCCGTTGTTGTTCACAATTTACATAAACGACATAGATGAGGGAATAAATAGCGACATAAGCAAATTTGCTAATGACACCAAAATAGGCCGTCCTATTCATTCTAATGAGGACTCTAAAGCACTCCAGGATGATTTGAATAGACTGATGCAATGGTCGGAGAAGTGGCAGATGCAGCTTAATATTGACAAATGCAAAGTTCTAAATGTTAGACAGTTAAATAACCATGCCACATATAAACTAAATAATGTAGATCTTAATACTACTGCTTGCGAAAAGGATTTAGGAGTTCTGGTTAGCAGTAATCTAAAACCAAGACAACAGTGCATTAGTGTTCGCAATAAAGCTAACAGAATTCTTGGCTTCATATCTAGAAGTATAAATAATAGAAGTCCTCAGGTTGTTCTTCAACTCTATATATCCTTGGTTAGGCCTCATTTAGACTATGCTGCTCAGTTCTGGTCACCGTATTACAGAATGGACATAAATGCTCTGGAAAATGTACAGAGGAGGATGACAAAGATGATTCCATGTATCAGAAATATTCCCTATGAGGATAGACTGAGGGCCCTGAATGTGCACTCTCTCGAAAGCGTAGAATTAGGGGGGATATGATCGAGGTGCATAAATGGAAAACAGGAATAAATAAAGAGAATGTAAATAGCGTGCTAAAAATTTCCAGCCAAGACAGGACTCGCAGCAATGATTTCAAGTTGGAAAAATTCAGATTCAGGAAGGATATAGGAAAGTACAGGTTTGGTAATAGAGTTGTGGATGAGTGGAACAAGCTCCCGAGTACAGTTATTGAGGCTAAAACGTTGTGTAGTTTTAAAAATAGGTTGGATAAACACATGAGTGGGTGTGGGTGGGTGTGAGTTGGACCTGAGTAGCTAGTGCTGCTTGGTGTGGCGCCGTGCTCCTTCCTTGAGTGGGGGTGACCAGACTGGGTGGGCCATTGCGCTAATCAGGGGAGGGTGGGTCATTGGGTTAATCCGAGGGGGGGGACATGGACCTGCTCCGCATGGGTCAGTAGGCCTGTTGCAGTGTTCCTTCTTTCTATGTTCTTATGTTTTTAAGTAATAGTTGTAGTAGAAGTAATAGTGGTAGTAGAAGTAATAGTGGTAGCAGAAGTAATAGTGGTAGTAGAAGTAATAGTGGTAGTAGAAGTAATACTGGCAGTAGAAGTAATAGTGGTAGTAGAAACTAATAGTATTAGTAGAAGTAATAGTGGTAGTAGAAACTAATAGTGGTAGTAGAAGTAATAGTGGTAGTAGAAGTAATAGTGGTAGTAGAAGTAATAGTGGTAGTAGAAGTAATAGTGGTAGTAGAAGTAATAGTGGTAATAGAAGTAATACTGGTAGAAAGTAATAGTGGTAATAGAAGTAATACTGGTAGAAAGTAATAGTGGTAGTTGAAAGTAATTCTGGTAAAAAGTAATAGTGGTAGTAGAAAGTAATACTGGTAGAAAGTAATAGTGGTAATAGAAAGTAATACTGGTAGAAAGTAATAGTGGTAGGTAGTAGAGCAGTAATGGTAGTTAGAAGTAGGCAGTGTTATAGAAGCTAAGTGGTGGTAGCAAGTGCAAGTAGGTAGGTAGAAGTAATATTGGTGGCAGTAGAGTAGGCACTTGTTAGTAGAAGTAATAGCAGTGGTGCTAGAAAGTAATGGTGGTGGTAGCAGAGCGGTTAAGTTGGTTAGCAGAGTAATAGGTGGTAGGTATAAGCTAATAGATGGTAGTAGATGTAATAGGTGGTGAGGTGCAAGAAGTAATGAGTGGTAGGTAGATGTAACAGTGGTGGTGCAGTGTGGTAGGTGGTAGAAGTAATAGGTGGTAGTAGGATGTAATAGGTGGTGAGTATATGCAATAGTGGTGAGTAGGAAGTAATGAGTGGTGAGTGCAGATGTAAGCAGTGGTGAGTAGAAGTAATGGTGGTGGTGAGTAAGACAATAGGTGGTAGGTAGAAAATGTAGGTGGTAGGTAAGAAATTCAAGTAGTGGTGAGTGAGCTAATAGGTGGTAGGTAAGAAAACAATAGGTGGTAGGTAGAAAATAATGAGTGGTGAAAGTGTGGTGGTGGTTGAGAGAGTAATGAGGGTGGTAGTAAAGCGTAATGAGTGGAAGTAGAAGGCAATAGGTGATGGTGAAGAGTAGCAAGGTGTTGTCTGTAGAAAGTAATAGGTGATAGGTAGAAACCAATAGCAATTGGTAATAGAAAGTAGTTAGTGTTAGTAGAAAGTATTAGTGGTAGTAGAAGCTAATGAGTGGTAGCTTGCGCTAATGAGTGGTAGTAGAGCAAGTAGGCAAGTTGTTGGTAGAAAGTGAATGATTGTCAGTAAGAAGCTAATAGTGGTAGTAGAGCAAGTAGCCGGTTTTTAGGTAGAAAAAGTAATTAATTGGTGGCATGATTCGATGAGTGGTAGTAGAGCAGTAAGCGGTTGTTGGTAGAGCAAGTATTGGTTAGGTAGGTGGTAATAGCAGGTAGTAGAAAGTAGGCAGTGTTAGGTAGAAAGTAATAGGTGGTAGTAGGGAAGCAATAGTGGTAGGTAGATGTGAAACGGTGGTGAGTAGAAGTAATGGTGGTGGTAGGTAGTTAATTAGTGGTGGTAGAAGTAATGGTGGTGGTAGTGGTAGACGGTGGCAGATTAGGGAGGCAATAAGAATTAATTGTTGGAGTAGGCGTAATAGGTGGTTAGTGAGTAATAGGTGGTAGTGAGAAGTAATAGGTGGTAGGTAGGAAGGTAATTGAGTGGGAATTAGAAGTAACAGTAGGTGAGTAAGAAAGTAATGGTGGTGGCAGTGTAAGTAATAGGTAGGTAGTAGAAGTAACAGTGGTGAAGTACAGAAGTAATAGTGGTGAGTAGAAGTAACAGGTAGTGGCAGTGGTAATGGTGGTGGTAATAAGTGGCAATGGTGGTGGTAGCGTTAATGGTGGTGGTAGGTATATAAATAGGTAGGTAGAAATAACATGTTGGTAGTAAGGTAAGCAGTGGTGGTAAGTAACAGTGGTAATAGCAGGCATAAGAGAGAAAAGGGAATGAAAGTGAAGGGAGACAATAGTAAAGACAGCAACAACAGTAAAGGAATGGAAGGGAAGACATGGAAGAAGTGGGATCAATCAAAGAACAGAAAGAAGGAGCACTGCAGGAGAGTTAAGGACACACAGAAAGTAGGACCCAAAACACAGGAAGAAAAAAAAATGACGGACAGAACACAGTTGGGCAGAAGAAAAGAAAACGAAGAAAGAAAAAAGAAAAATGGGAAAGAAAAAGAGGTAGGGAAAGGAAGAAAAGAAAGGATGAGGTCAAGCTACGAGTGTTCTTAAGTAAGGTGTCTACAGAGACAAAGCCACGACTAAGATTCCTTGAAGAAAAGTTGTGTATAAGACGATGACTATGAAAGCTAGAAGTTGGGTAGACAGTTTTAGCATAGGACTAATAATATATAAAATAACAGAAAAGAGCATTACGGGCGACCGCAAGCTAAACACTTTTCTTGTTTCCTTTAAGTCTGTCAGAAAGAGATGAGTCAGTATCACCAAAGCATTGCTCTCCAATGGGATAGATTAGACACCAGCAGCATCTATACCAGGAGGAAAGAGACGAACTAGATTACTGCAAAGGGTGTTATTTTGGCGAAAGGTAAGTTTATTGTCTAATAAAGGGCAGAGTTGCTGAGATTAGAAAGTCTGGAAATATAGGAAAGGCAGAGAACAGGACTTTCCACAGGACTAGAGAGTTTGAGAGAGAAGAAAGTGCGCTTAGCGCGTGAAAAAAAACAGAATTTATGAAATTGGAAGGGCAGCCAAGACGAGAGAACGAATTACAAAGTTTCAAGGAAATGAGGGTCACAAATGCAGATGGCATGGAGAAAGAAAGAAATAAGAACATTTTTATTGACAGAGGGAGCATGGAAAGAAAAAAAAACGAATATACATGCCACTGTGCATAGGCTTGTGATAAACGAAAAAAAATAACAAAACAAAAGCTTGTAGCTGAGCGATGGACATGAACATCAAGAAAGCAATAAGTTAGATTCCCATTCAGCTTTAAACTTGACAGGAATAAGATTGTTATGAGCATCGAAAAATGGTTGGAAGAAACTAGAGCTATGGAGCCAAACAGCATAGCTGAGCCAGAGGGAAAGGCGCACACCAGTAGTAGGAAGAATACTTCCCAAGTCTTCCATATAACGGTTAGCAAGAACAGGATAAAGGAGAACCCACAGCAGCACCGAAGATTAGAGAATAAAATTTATCTTCAAAGGAAGAGGAGTTTATGTTCACACAAAGGCGAATACGATCAAGAAAAACTTCAGTAGGTATAAAGAGATGAAGTAACTCTTTATTGGCCTTCTCTCCGAGAAAATTAAGAGTATCATCAATAGGGACATCGTGAAGAGGGACTCAACGTCAAGACTAAGTATCTTAGGTCGGGAGACAGCGAACACGTTATATGAAGTCTTGAGAGTGACGGAGATGAAGAGGAGAAAAAGTACCAAGAAAAGGAATGAGTGTTTTGGCTGGCCAGGAGGTAAGAGAACAAGAGATAAAAACCTCTGGAGGATATGATGGGACGTAGAAGATTGTTAGGTTTATAAGTTTTAGGAAGATCATAGAAATAAGACAGATAGGGACAAATAACGCGGGAACGTTGAACAAAGTCAATATCAAGAGGACAGAGATTGGACAGAGTCCGAATTTTATTGTTGAAAGTTCTCTTGATGCGATCAAGAGGGTTGGAAACGAGAGGAGTGTAAGTCAGAGAACAAGACTTCAACTTTGTTGAGGTAATCCTGGCGCTCAAGGATAACGCGGTTAGCTCTTCTCTCCTATGTGCGAGTTATTTGTATGTTGAAGTTATTTATTACTTAGAAAACGTGATACTCATTTGAAATATTAACCTGGGTATTGTGTGAATTTGTATGTAAAGCTCTCCCGTGATGAGGTGCAACATTATGTAATTTGCTGAATGTTCAAAGTCCCACATAGCAATCGTCTCTTCTTGTTTTTCAGTTTGTGTATAAAAGTTATAGTGTCATAACCTTAATTTTCTAGAACTGTACGAGGCGACACCCCCAGGTATACATTAAAGTGTTTGAAAAACAATACCAAGGTGAGCGTCTCCTTTAAGGATGCTTTAATAATTCCGATGCTTCTTCACTTTCAGATTCTTCCTCAGATTTCTGAAGATGGATAGCAAGAATTCCTGCCTTATTAACTTACATGCGCATTATGAAGTGTTTGTTAAAATTAAGGCTGTGCAGAATAGAATTCTCGGTAAGTAATCTTTTCGGAGGTTCAAATGCTCACTGGCATTGCTCATTTCTAACAAATTAGTGCTTACGACTAGTTTGCAAAGTTAACGAATGAGGTACATTTGTTAAACATTGGTAATAACCTCGGTAAATTCCTGTAATTCTTAACAAATTGCGTCATAGTTTAGCTAGTAGTAAGCTCTTCGATGTTACTAATCACCTTTTATTTTACTTCTTCCAGTGACATGACCTGGTCCAAACTCACTTCTTACTAGCAAACCATACCACGGGCGGGGATAGAACCCGCGATCAGAGAGTCGTACAAAGCGTCGGTCTGGAGTTTTATGACTGATCGGGAGTTCTATCCTCACCCGTGGTATGGTTTGTTTGCAATCGTGCCATTACGATTTCGTGAGTCACTTTACTAGCTCATTATCAATCAATAACAAGGCAGTCTTTTAAATAAAACCTCGAAACCGAACATGTGCAGGTCCCAGTGGTGTCATTATCATGAAGTCATCTTGGTATTCTTCAGCGCTCTGAAACCCATTTGTAACGTGAATTAAAAGGCATCAGTAGAGGCTGAATGAGGGAACTTTAGTGTTACGTTGGATTGGACACCTCGTATTTATTTACAATTTCCCTCGCTTCTACATCAGTTAAGAATAACGTATCTTCTAGACGCTGCTGGACATTATTAGAAGAGTCGAACACAAAGTCCTAAAGAAAGAACAATGGTTAAAGCTTATCGGAATTAGAGCCTAAGCTTCACAGAACAATAATGTGGAAAAAACGGAGAAAAACCGAGTTTTTGCTATTTGCAAATATGTCGAAAACTTCTCCGGGTAACTGACGATGGACGAACAATTTGTTGTTGGCACTTTTTGGGTACAAAAACATAGCTATTCAAGACATTAACATTTTTTGTGTCATAATCCAGATACTCCTGAGAAAACTAGGCGGATAACCACTCCTGACATTTACTGCACAACTGGAAATGCAGCAATAATATCCAGTGTTGTGGAGACCAGCTCAGAGTTGGCTGCCTTTTCTTGTAGACGTTGAACTACTTATCGAGGTCATCCTTAAGGAATTTTAGCAACATTACTGCTTCACTTCCACTATGAAATCCAACTTGTGGGACATCATCAGTTTCATTATTATCATATAGGACACTTCTAAGGTATTTGATCACCTCATTACTAATGGTTTTGATCTAAGGCCATCTAATCTGTCTAGAGCAAAATTCGTTGTGTTACCAACACTAGTTGTAAGTCACCATTACTAGGATTAACATGATGTTCTCACATGGTGCACAGGGCCTGTGTGCACACAATTATGGGTATCAGTAATAAAATATGAACACTTATTCGAAATGTTAATAAAATTTTACATGTAAGCCCTTAATTAAAATTATTAATTAGCAAACCATACCACCGGCCGGGATTGAACCCGCGGTCTCAAAACTCCAGCCCGATTGTTTGCAATCGTGTCATTACGATTTCTTGAGTCATATTAATTAGCAAATAATAAAAATTAAGTCTTACAGTAGTTAAACGAAATCATATTAATAATTATGATAATTATGATAATTTCAATACCATACTTTAACACTTTATTTTTTCTGAGAAAAAAGTCCCATGGAATGTCGTGCTAACACTGACCTTCCTGGAATACCATACAGACCCGGTGTGACAACGCAGTCCACGACACTTTACACGATATCCCAAAACCTTAGCAAAGAGCGAAATAGAAGGATAATCACAGATTCTCACTTGCTTCTCACCCTTTGGAAGGAGCACAACGTCTGCCGTCCATTGAACGGGACCCTGCCAACCCTCGTCTCTTATCGCAGTCATGAGACATACCAAAAAAAAACATAAAATTCCATTGGTATTCCATCATGCCACGAGGATTTACCCTTAGCAATTTCTGTCATTGCCCAACAAATTTCCTCCTGTTCAATAACTCCGCCATTCCATCCGCTGTCGTCTACTCCCAATACTTCCCATACCACCTGTCCACAAAACGTACGTACATCGTATCAGTGGTTTGCCGGACCTACACTTTCCCGAAGCCTTCCACATGGAATAGTAGTCGCCTGCTTCCGCTGATGTTGTGCACGTAACACACACGCAGAATGTTTATCTCCCCATGACACCACTACTGCCTGTACAGGCACTGTGCCGCTCATCACGCAAGACCCTCATTAAAAGCTTCTAACCTATAACTTCCATAGGGTACACCCCCCTTCCTGAGCCGCCGCTACTCTATGACATTGACAGAATCTAGTTTCATAATTCAATAAACCATGTCATATTATTATGCCTCGTACCATATAATCCCTCATAAATATGAGGAGGGATTATGGGGGCACCACATCTAACCTTCAATATACATCCTTGAAGTGCACATCACATAACAACTCCCTCAAAACCGGAGAATAATGCCCCGCCCCTCTTGGGGTTACATCGTTCTTCCGAGCCACACAATTCCAATAATCCCCTACAAAGCTTAATGTCGCCAGTTACGTAAGATTCTAAATCCTCTCTTATAAAATAATTTTTAACTCTCACACTGCTTTCTGCTGGCGAATACACACATGCGAGACAGACAGGTCAATTCAGTCACGTTCCATCCACTCGTATAATGCAGCC